>NC_135405.1:600000-900000 GCF_051989625.1 Stigmatopora argus | reverse complement strand
GCTTCACGGCATCCCTGGAAGATTATTTTATACAAAATGGTCAATATACATCTACCCTCATATGAGACAAAATTTCAGGGTAAATGGACCAACCAGAACCACCCAGGACCAGTTACAATGCAACCACTATTTTTGACGCAATTTACCCCATTTTGAGCACTATTTCTGGCCTTACATCCCCCCAGAACCTCCCTGGAAGACCAATTTTACACAAAATTGTGAATTATACATCTACCCACAAATGAGACACAATTCCCGGGTAAATGGACCAACCAGAACCGCTCAGGACCAGTTCCAATACAAGCACTCGTTGTCATAAAAGTGCCCATATTAGGTACATTGATTGTGGCATAACTTTACTTCACGACCACCCTGGAAGATTATTTTATACAAAATGGTCAATATACGTCTACCCTCATATGAGACAAAATTTCAGGGTAAATGGACCAACCAGAACCACCCAAGACCAGTTCCAAGACAACCACTCTTTTTGACGCAATTTACCCCAATTTGGGCACTTATTCTTGCCTAACATCCACCCAGAACTTCCCTGGAAGATTATTTTATAGAAAATGTTCAATATACATCTCCCCTCATATGAGACACAATTTTAGGTTAAATGGACCAACCAGAACCACTCAGGACCAGTTCCAACACAAGCACTCGTTGTCATAAAAGTGCCCATATTAGGCACATTGATTGTGGCATAACTTTACTTCACAACCACCCTGGAAGATTATTTTATACATTATGGTCAATATACATCTCCCCTCATATGAGACACAATTTCAGGGTAAATGGACCAACCAGAACCACCCAAGACAAGTTCCAAGACAACCACTATTTTTGACGCAATTTACCCCAATTTGGGCACTTATTCTTGCCTAACATCCACCCAGAACCTCCCTGGAAGATTATTTTATAGAAAATGTTCATTATACATCTCCCCTCATATGAGACACAATTTCAGGTTAAATGGACCAACCAGAACCACTCAGGACCAGTTCCAACACAAGCACTCGTTGTCATAAAAGTGCCCATATTAGGCACATTGATTGTGGCATAACTTTACTTCACAACCACCCTGGAAGATTGTTTTATACATTATGGTCAATATACATCTCCCCTCATATGAGACACAATTTCAGGGTAAATGGACCAACCAGAACCACCCAAGACAAGTTCCAAGACAACCACTATTTTTGACGCAATTTACCCCAATTTGGGCACTTATTCTTGCCTAACATCCACCCAGAACCTCCCTGGAAGATTATTTTATAGAAAAGGTCAATATACATCTCCCCTCATTTGAGACACAATTTCAGGGTAAATGGACCAACCAGAACCACTCAGGACCAGTTCCAACACAAGCACTCGTTGTCATAAAAGTGCCCATATTAGGCACATTGATTGTGGCATAACTTTACTTCACAACCACCCTGGAAGATCATTTTATACAGAATGGTCAATATACATCTCCCCTCATATAAGACAAAATTTCAGGGTAAATGGACCAACCAGAACCACCCAAGACAAGTTCCAAGACCACCACTATTTTTGACGCAATTTACCCCAATTTGGGAACTTATTCTTGCCTAACATCCACCCAGAACCTCCCTGGAAGATTATTTTATAGAAAATGGTCAATATACATCTCCCCTCATATGAGACACAATTTCGGGGTAAATGGACCAACCAGAACCACTCAGGACCAGTTTCAACACAAGCACTCGTTTTCATAAAAGTGCCCATATTAGGCACATTGATTGTGGCATAACTTTACTTCACAACCACCCTGGAAGATTATTTTATACAAAATGGGTAATATACGTCTACCCTCATATGAGACAAAATTTCAGGGTAAATGGACCAACCAGAACCACCCAGGACCAGTTACAATGCAACCACTATTTTTGACGCAATTTACCCCAATTTGGGCACTATTTCTGGCCTAACATCCCCCCAGAACCTCCCTGGAAGACCAATTTTACACAAAATTGTGAATTATACATCTACCCACAAATGAGACACAATTCCCGGGTAAATGGACCAACCAGAACCGCTCAGGACCAGTTCCAATACAAGCACTCGTTGTCATAAAAGTGCCCATATTAGGTACATTGATTGTGGCATAACTTTACTTCACGACCACCCTGGAAGATTATTTTATAGAAAATGGTCAATATACGTCTACCCTCATATGAGACAAAATTTCAGAGTAAATGGAACAACCAGAACCACCCAAGACCAGTTCCAAGACAACCACTATTTTTGACGCAATTTACCCCAATTTGGGCACTTATTCTTGCCTAACATCCACCCAGAACCTCCCTGGAAGATTATTTTATAAAAAATGGTCAATATACATCTCCCCTCATATGAGACACAATTTCAGGGTAAATGGACCAACCAGAACCACTCAGGACCAGTTCCAACACAAGCACTCGTTGTCATAAAAGTGCCCATATTAGGCACATTGATTGTGGCATAACTTTACTTCACAACCACCCTGGAATATCATTTTATACAGAATGGTCAATATACATCTCCCCTCATATGAGACAAAATTTCAGGGTAAATGGACCAACCAGAACCACCCAAGACAAGTTCCAAGACCACCACTATTTTTGACGCAATTTACCCCAATTTGGGCACTTATTCTTGACTAACATCCACCCAGAACCTCCCTGGAAGATTATTTTATAGAAAATGGTCAATATACATCTCCCCTCATATGAGACACAATTTCAGGGTAAATGGACCAACCAGAACCACTCAGGACCAGTTCCAACACAAGCACTCGTTGTCATAAAAGTGCCCATATTAGGCACATTGATTGTGGCATAACTTTACTTCACAACCACCCTGGAAGATTATTTTATACATTATGGTCAATATACATCTCCCCTCATATGAGACACAATTTCAGGGTAAATGGACAAACCAGAACCACCCAAGACAAGTTCCAAGACAACCACTATTTTTAACGAAATTTACCCCAATTTGGGCACTATTTCTTGCCTAACATCCACCCAGAACCTCCCTGGAAGATTATTTTATAGAAAATGGTCAATATACATCTCCCCTCATATGAGACACAATTTCAGGCCAAATGGACCAACCAGAACCGCTCAGGACCAGTTCCAACACAAGCACTCGTTGTGATAAAAGTGCCCATATTAGGCACACAGATTGTGGCATAACTTTCTTTCACAACCACCCTGGAAGATTATTTTATACAGAATGGTCAATATACGTCTACCTTCATATGAGACACAATTTCAGGGTAAATGGACCAACCAGAACCACCCAAGACCAGTTCCAATGCAACCACTATTTTTAACGAAAATTACCCCATTTTGGGCACTATTTCTTGCCTAACATCCCCCCAGAACCTCACTGGAAGACTAATTTTATACAAAATGGTGAATTATACATCTACCCGCAAATGAGACACAATTTCTGGGTAAATGGACCAACCAGAACCGCTCAGGACCAGTTCCAATACAAGCACTCGTTATCATAAAAGTGTCCATATTAGGTACACTGATTGTGGCATAACTTTGCTTCACGGCATCCCTGGAAGATTATTTTATACAAAATGGTCAATATACATCTACCCTCATATGAGACAAAATTTCAGGGTAAATGGACCAACCAGAACCACCCAAGACCAGTTCCAATGCAACCACTATTTTTAACGAAATTTACCCCATTTTGGGCACTATTTCTGGCCTAACATCCCTCCAGAACCTCCCTGGAAGACTAATTTTACACAAATTTGTCAATAATACATCTACCCACAAATAAGACACAATTCCTGGGTAAATGGACCAACCAGAACCACCCAGGACCAGTTCCAATACAAGCACTCGTTGTCATAAAAGTGCCCATATTAGGTACATTGATTGTGGCATAACTTTACTTCACAACATCCTTGGAAGATTATTTTATACAAAATGGTCAATATACATCTCCCCTCATATGAGACAAAATTTCAGGGTAAATGGACCAACCAGAACCACCCAAGACAAGTTCCAAGACCACCACTATTTTTGACGCAATTTACCCCAATTTGGGAACTTATTCTTGCCTAACATCCACCCAGAACCTCCCTGGAAGATTATTTTATAGAAAATGGTCAATATACATCTCCCCTCATATGAGACACAATTTCAGGGTAAATGGACCAACCAGAACCACTCAGGACCAGTTCCAACACAAGCACTCGTTGTCATAAAAGTGCCCATTTTAGGCACATTGATTGTGGCATAACTTTACTTCACAACCACCCTGGAAGATTATTTTATACATTATGGTCAATATACATCTCTTCTCATATGAGACACAATTTCAGGGTAAATGGACAAACCAGAACCACCCAAGACAAGTTCCAAGACAACCACTATTTTTAACGAAATTTACCCCAATTTGGGCACTATTTCTTGCTTAACATCCACCCAGAACCTCCCTGGAAGATTATTTTATAGAAAATGGTCAATATACATCTCCCCTCATATGAGACACAATTTCAGGGTAAATGGACCAACCAGAACCGCTCAGGACCAGTTCCAACACAAGCACTCGTTGTGATAAAAGTGCCCATATTAGGCACACAGATTGTGGCATAACTTTCTTTCACAACCACCCTGGAAGATTATTTTATACAGAATGGTCAATATACGTCTACCTTCATATGAGACACAATTTCAGGGTAAATGGACCAACCAGAACCACCCAAGACCAGTTCCAATGCAACCACTATTTTTAACGAAAATTACCCCATTTTGGGCACTATTTCTTGCCTAACATCCCCCCAGAACCTCCCTGGAAGACTAATTTTATACAAAATGGTGAATTATACATCTACCCGCAAATGAGACACAATTTCTGGGTAAATGGACCAACCAGAACCGCTCAGGACCAGTTCCAATACAAGCACTCGTTGTCATAAAAGTGTCCATATTAGGTACACTGATTGTGGCATAACTTTGCTTCACGGCATCCCTGGAAGATTATTTTATACAAAATGGTCAATATACATCTACCCTCATATGAGACAAAATTTCAGGGTAAATGGACCAACCAGAACCACCCAAGACCAGTTCCAATGCAACCACTATTTTTAACGAAATTTACCCCATTTTGGGCACTATTTCTGGCCGAACATCCCTCCAGAACCTCCCTGGAAGACTAATTTTACACAAATTTGTCAATAATACATCTACCCACAAATAAGACACAATTCCTGGGTAAATGGACCAACCAGAACCACCCAGGACCAGTTCCAATACAAGCACTCGTTGTCATAAAAGTGCCCATATTAGGTACATTGATTGTGGCATAACTTTACTTCACAACATCCTTGGAAGATTATTTTATACAAAATGGTCAATATACGTCTACCCTCATATGAGACAAAATTTCAGGGTAAATGGACCAACCAGAACCACCCAGGACCAGTTACAATGCAACCACTATTTTTGGCGCAATTTACCCCAATTTGGGCACTATTTCTGGCCTTACATCCCCCCAGAACCTCCCTGGAAGACCAATTTTACACAAAATTGTGAATTATACATCTACCCACAAATGAGACACAATTCCCGGGTAAATGGACCAACCAGAACCGCTCAGGACCAGTTCCAATACAAGCACTCGTTGTCATAAAAGTGCCCATATTAGGTACATTGATTGTGGCATAACTTTACTTCACGACCACCCTGGAAGATTATTTTATACAAAATGGTCAATATACGTCTACCCTCATATGAGACAAAATTTCAGGGTAAATGGACCAACCAGAACCACCCAAGACCAGTTCCAATGCAACCACTATTTTTAACGAAATTTACCCCATTTTGGGCACTATTTCTGGCCTAACATCCCTCCAGAACCTCCCTGGAAGACTAATTTTACACAAATTTGTCAATAATACATCTACCCACAAATAAGACACAATTCCTGGGTAAATGGACCAACCAGAACCACCCAGGACCAGTTCCAATACAAGCACTCGTTGTCATAAAAGTGCCCATATTAGGTACATTGATTGTGGCATAACTTTACTTCACAACATCCTTGGAAGATTATTTTATACAAAATGGTCAATATACATCTCCCCTCATATGAGACAAAATTTCAGGGTAAATGGACCAACCAGAACCACCCAAGACAAGTTCCAAGACCACCACTATTTTTGACGCAATTTACCCCAATTTGGGCACTTATTCTTGCCTAACATCCACCCAGAACCTCCCTGGAAGATTATTTTATAGAAAATGGTCAATATACATCTCCCCTCATATGAGACACAATTTCAGGGTAAATGGACCAACCAGAACCACTCAGGACCAGTTCCAACACAAGCACTCGTTGTCATAAAAGTGCCCATTTTAGGCACATTGATTGTGGCATAACTTTACTTCACAACCACCCTGGAAGATTATTTTATACATTATGGTCAATATACATCTCCCCTCATATGAGACACAATTTCAGGGTAAATGGACAAACCAGAACCACCCAAGACAAGTTCCAAGACAACCACTATTTTTAACGAAATTTACCCCAATTTGGGCACTATTTCTTGCCTAACATCCACCCAGAACCTCCCTGGAAGATTATTTTATAGAAAATGGTCAATATACATCTCCCCTCATATGAGACACAATTTCAGGGTAAATGGACCAACCAGAACCGCTCAGGACCAGTTCCAACACAAGCACTCGTTGTGATAAAAGTGCCCATATTAGGCACACAGATTGTGGCATAACTTTCTTTCACAACCACCCTGGAAGATTATTTTATACAGAATGGTCAATATACGTCTACCTTCATATGAGACACAATTTCAGGGTAAATGGACCAACCAGAACCACCCAAGACCAGTTCCAATGCAACCACTATTTTTAACGAAAATTACCCCATTTTGGGCACTATTTCTTGCCTAACATCCCCCCAGAACCTCCCTGGAAGACTAATTTTATACAAAATGGTGAATTATACATCTACCCGCAAATGAGACACAATTTCTGGGTAAATGGACCAACCAGAACCGCTCAGGACCAGTTCCAATACAAGCACTCGTTGTCATAAAAGTGTCCATATTAGGTACACTGATTGTGGCATAACTTTGCTTCACGGCATCCCTGGAAGATTATTTTATACAAAATGGTCAATATACATCTACCCTCATATGAGACAAAATTTCAGGGTAAATGGACCAACCAGAACCACCCAAGACCAGTTCCAATGCTACCACTATTTTTAACGAAATTTACCCAATTTTGGGCACTATTTCTGGCCTAACATCCCTCCAGAACCTCCCTGGAAGACTAATTTTACACAAATTTGTCAATAATACATCTACCCACAAAAAAGACACAATTCCTGGGTAAATGGACCAACCAGAACCACCCAGGACCAGTTCCAATACAAGCACTCGTTGTCATAAAAGTGCCCATATTAGGTACATTGATTGTGGCATAACTTTACTTCACAACATCCTTGGAAGATTATTTTATACAAAATGGTCAATATACGTCTACCCTCATATGAGACAAAATTTCAGGGTAAATGGACCAACCAGAACCACCCAGGACCAGTTACAATGCAACCACTATTTTTGACGCAATTTACCCCAATTTGGGCACTATTTCTGGCCTTACATCCCCCCAGAACCTCCCTGGAAGACCAATTTTACACAAAATTGTGAATTATACATCTACCCACAAATGAGACACAATTCCCGGGTAAATGGACCAACCAGAACCGCTCAGGACCAGTTCCAATACAAGCACTCGTTGTCATAAAAGTGCCCATATTAGGTACATTGATTGTGGCATAACTTTACTTCACGACCACCCTGGAAGATTATTTTATACAAAATGGTCAATATACGTCTACCCTCATATGAGACAAAATTTCAGGGTAAATGGACCAACCAGAACCACCCAAGACCAGTTCCAAGACAACCACTCTTTTTGACGCAATTTACCCCAATTTGGGCACTTATTCTTGCCTAACATCCACCCAGAACCTCCCTGGAAGATTATTTTATAGAAAATGTTCAATATACATCTCCCCTCATATGAGACACAATTTTAGGTTAAATGGACCAACCAGAACCACTCAGGACCAGTTCCAACACAAGCACTCGTTGTCATAAAAGTGCCCATATTAGGCACATTGATTGTGGCATAACTTTACTTCACAACCACCCTGGAAGATTATTTTATACATTATGGTCAATATACATCTCCCCTCATATGAGACACAATTTCAGGGTAAATGGACCAACCAGAACCACCCAAGACAAGTTCCAAGACAACCACTATTTTTGACGCAATTTACCCCAATTTGGGCACTTATTCTTGCCTAACATCCACCCAGAACCTCCCTGGAAGATTATTTTATAGAAAATGTTCATTATACATCTCCCCTCATATGAGACACAATTTCAGGTTAAATGGACCAACCAGAACCACTCAGGACCAGTTCCAACACAAGCACTCGTTGTCATAAAAGTGCCCATATTAGGCACATTGATTGTGGCATAACTTTACTTCACAACCACCCTGGAAGATTATTTTATACATTATGGTCAATATACATCTCCCCTCATATGAGACACAATTTCAGGGTAAATGGACCAACCAGAACCACCCAAGACAAGTTCCAAGACAACCACTATTTTTGACGCAATTTACCCCAATTTGGGCACTTATTCTTGCCTAACATCCACCCAGAACCTCCCTGGAAGATTATTTTATAGAAAATGGTCAATATACATCTCCCCTCATTTGAGACACAATTTCAGGGTAAATGGACCAACCAGAACCACTCAGGACCAGTTCCAACACAAGCACTCGTTGTCATAAAAGTGCCCATATTAGGCACATTGATTGTGGCATAACTTTACTTCACAACCACCCTGGAAGATCATTTTATACAGAATGGTCAATATACATCTCCCCTCATATAAGACAAAATTTCAGGGTAAATGGACCAACCAGAACTACCCAAGACAAGTTCCAAGACCACCACTATTTTTGACGCAATTTACCCCAATTTGGGAACTTATTCTTGCCTAACATCCACCCAGAACCTCCCTGGAAGATTATTTTATAGAAAATGGTCAATATACATCTCCCCTCATATGAGACACAATTTCAGGGTAAATGGACCAACCAGAACCACTCAGGACCAGTTTCAACACAAGCACTCGTTTTCATAAAAGTGCCCATATTAGGCACATTGATTGTGGCATAACTTTACTTCACAACCACCCTGGAAAATTATTTTATACAAAATGGTTAATATACGTCTACCCTCATATGAGACAAAATTTCAGGGTAAATGGACCAACCAGAACCACCCAGGACCAGTTACAATGCAACCACTATTTTTGACGCAATTTACCCCAATTTGGGCACTATTTCTGGCCTAACATCCCCCCAGAACCTCCCTGGAAGACCAATTTTACACAAAATTGTGAATTATACATCTACCCACAAATGAGACACAATTCCCGGGTAAATGGACCAACCAGAACCGCTCAGGACCAGTTCCAATACAAGCACTCGTTGTCATAAAAGTGCCCATATTAGGTACATTGATTGTGGCATAACTTTACTTCACGACCACCCTGGAAGATTATTTTATAGAAAATGGTCAATATACGTCTAACCTCATATGAGACAAAATTTCAGGGTAAATGGACCAACCAGAACCACCCAAGACCAGTTCCAATGCAACCACTATTTTTAACGAAATTTACCCCATTTTGGGCACTATTTCTGGCCTAACATCCCTCCAGAACCTCCCTGGAAGACTAATTTTACACAAATGTGTCAATAATACATCTACCCACAAAAAAGACACAATTCCTGGGTAAATGGACCAACCAGAACCACCCAGGACCAGTTCCAATACAAGCACTCGTTGTCATAAAAGTGCCCATATTAGGTACATTGATTGTGGCATAACTTTACTTCACAACATCTTTGGAAGATTATTTTATACAAAATGGTCAATATACATCTCCCCTCATATGAGACAAAATTTCAGGGTAAATGGACCAACCAGAACCACCCAAGACAAGTTCCAAGACCACCACTATTTTTGACGCAATTTACCCCAATTTGGGCACTTATTCTTGCCTAACATCCACCCAGAACCTCCCTGGAAGATTATTTTATAGAAAATGGTCAATATACATCTCCCCTCATATGAGACACAATTTCAGGGTAAATGGACCAACCAGAACCACTCAGGACCAGTTCCAACACAAGCACTCGTTGTCATAAAAGTGCCCATTTTAGGCACATTGATTGTGGCATAACTTTACTTCACAACCACCCTGGAAGATTATTTTATACATTATGGTCAATATACATCTCCCCTCATATGAGACACAATTTCAGGGTAAATGGACAAACCAGAACCACCCAAGACAAGTTCCAAGACAACCACTATTTTTAACGAAATTTACCCCAATTTGGGCACTATTTCTTGCCTAACATCCACCCAGAACCTCCCTGGAAGATTATTTTATAGAAAATGGTCAATATACATCTCCCCTCATATGAGACACAATTTCAGGGTAAATGGACCAACCAGAACCGCTCAGGACCAGTTCCAACACAAGCACTCGTTGTGATAAAAGTGCCCATATTAGGCACACAGATTGTGGCATAACTTTCTTTCACAACCACCCTGGAAGATTATTTTATACAGAATGGTCAATATACGTCTACCTTCATATGAGACACAATTTCAGGGTAAATGGACCAACCAGAACCACCCAAGACCAGTTCCAATGCAACCACTATTTTTAACGAAAATTACCCCATTTTGGGCACTATTTCTTGCCTAACATCCCCCCAGAACCTCCCTGGAAGACTAATTTTATACAAAATGGTGAATTATACATCTACCCGCAAATGAGACACAATTTCTGGGTAAATGGACCAACCAGAACCGCTCAGGACCAGTTCCAATACAAGCACTCGTTGTCATAAAAGTGTCCATATTAGGTACACTGATTGTGGCATAACTTTGCTTCACGGCATCCCTGGAAGATTATTTTATACAAAATGGTCAATATACATCTACCCTCATATGAGACAAAATTTCAGGGTAAATGGACCAACCAGAACCACCCAAGACCAGTTCCAATGCTACCACTATTTTTAACGAAATTTACCCAATTTTGGGCACTATTTCTGGCCTAACATCCCTCCAGAACCTCCCTGGAAGACTAATTTTACACAAATTTGTCAATAATACATCTACCCACAAATAAGACACAATTCCTGGGTAAATGGACCAACCAGAACCACCCAGGACCAGTTCCAATACAAGCACTCGTTGTCATAAAAGTGCCCATATTAGGTACATTGATTGTGGCATAACTTTACTTCACAACATCCTTGGAAGATTATTTTATACAAAATGGTCAATATACGTCTACCCTCATATGAGACAAAATTTCAGGGTAAATGGACCAACCAGAACCACCCAGGACCAGTTACAATGCAACCACTATTTTTGACGCAATTTACCCCAATTTGGGCACTATTTCTGGCCTTATATCCCCCCAGAACCTCCCTGGAAGACCAATTTTACACAAAATTGTGAATTATACATCTACCCACAAATGAGACACAATTCCCGTGTAAATGGACCAACCAGAACCGCTCAGGACCAGTTCCAATACAAGCACTCGTTGTCATAAAAGTGCCCATATTAGGTACATTGATTGTGGCATAACTTTACTTCACGACCACCCTGGAAGATTATTTTATACAAAATGGTCAATATACGTCTACCCTCATATGAGACAAAATTTCAGGGTAAATGGACCAACCAGAACCACCCAAGACCAGTTCCAAGACAACCACTCTTTTTGACGCAATTTACCCCAATTTGGGCACTTATTCTTGCCTAACATCCACCCAGAACCTCCCTGGAAGATTATTTTATAGAAAATGTTCAATATACATCTCCCCTCATATGAGACACAATTTTAGGTTAAATGGACCAACCAGAACCACTCAGGACCAGTTCCAACACAAGCACTCGTTGTCATAAAAGTGCCCATATTAGGCACATTGATTGTGGCATAACTTTACTTCACAACCACCCTGGAAGATTATTTTATACATTATGGTCAATATACATCTCCCCTCATATGAGACACAATTTCAGGGTAAATGGACTAACCAGAACCACCCAAGTTAAGTTCCAAGACAACCACTATTTTTGACGCAATTTACCCCAATTTGGGCACTTATTCTTGCCTAACATCCACCCAGAACCTCCCTGGAAGATTATTTTATACATTATGGTCAATATACATCTCCCCTCATATGAGACACAATTTCAGGGTAAATGGACCAACCAGAACCACTCAGGACCAGTTCCAACACAAGCACTCGTTGTCATAAAAGTGCCCATATTAGGCACATTGATTGTGGCATAACTTTACTTCACAACCACCCTGGAAGATAATTTTATACAGAATGGTCAATATACATCTCCCCTCATATAAGACAAAATTTCAGGGTAAATGGACCAACCAGAACCACCCAAGACAAGTTCCAAGACCACCACTATTTTTGACGCAATTTACCCCAATTTGGGAACTTATTCTTGCCTAACATCCACCCAGAACCTCCCTGGAAGATTATTTTATAGAAAATGGTCAATATACATCTCCCCTCATATGAGACACAATTTCAGGGTAAATGGACCAACCAGAACCACTCAGGACCAGTTTCAACACAAGCACTCGTTTTCATAAAAGTGCCCATATTAGGCACATTGATTGTGGCATAACTTTACTTCACAACCACCCTGGAAGATTATTTTATACAAAATGGTTAATATACGTCTACCCTCATATGAGACAAAATTTCAGGGTAAATGGACCAACCAGAACCACCCAGGACCAGTTACAATGCAACCACTATTTTTGACGCAATTTACCCCAATTTGGGCACTATTTCTGGCCTAACATCCCCCCAGAACCTCCCTGGAAGACCAATTTTACACAAAATTGTGAATTATACATCTAGCCACAAATGAGACACAATTCCCGGGTAAATGGACCAACCAGAACCGCTCAGGACCAGTTCCAATACAAGCACTCGTTGTCATAAAAGTGCCCATATTAGGTACATTGATTGTGGCATAACTTTACTTCACGACCACCCTGGAAGATTATTTTATAGAAAATGGTCAATATACGTCTACCCTCATATGAGACAAAATTTCAGGGTAAATGGAACAACCAGAACCACCCAAGACCATTTCCAAGACAACCACTATTTTTGACGCAATTTACCCCAATTTGGGCACTTATTCTTGCCTAACATCCACCCAGAACCTCCCTGGAAGATTATTTTATAGAAAATGGTCAATATACATCTCCCCTCATATGAGACACAATTTCAGGGTAAATGGACCAACCAGAACCACTCAGGACCAGTTCCAACACAAGCACTCGTTGTCATAAAAGTGCCCATATTAGGCACATTGATTGTGGCATAACTTTACTTCACAACCACCCTGGAATATCATTTTATACAGAATGGTCAATATACATCTCCCCTCATATGAGACAAAATTTCAGGGTAAATGGACCAACCAGAACCACCCAAGACAAGTTCCAAGACCACCACTATTTTTGACGCAATTTACCCCAATTTGGGCACTTATTCTTGCCTAACATCCACCCAGAACCTCCCTGGAAGATTATTTTATAGAAAATGGTCAATATACATCTCCCCTCATATGAGACACAATTTCAGGGTAAATGGACCAACCAGAACCACTCAGGACCAGTTCCAACACAAGCACTCGTTGTCATAAAAGTGCCCATATTAGGCACATTGATTGTGGCATAACTTTACTTCACAACCACCCTGGAAGATTATTTTATACATTATGGTCAATATACATCTCCCCTCATATGAGACACAATTTCAGGGTAAATGGACAAACCAGAACCACCCAAGACAAGTTCCAAGACAACCACTATTTTTAACGAAATTTACCCCAATTTGGGCACTATTTCTTGCCTAACATCCACCCAGAACCTCCCTGGAAGATTATTTTATAGAAAATGGTCAATATACATCTCCCCTCATATGAGACACAATTTCAGGGTAAATGGACCAACCAGAACCGCTCAGGACCAGTTCCAACACAAGCACTCGTTGTGATAAAAGTGCCCATATTAGGCACACAGATTGTGGCATAACTTTCTTTCACAACCACCCTGGAAGATTATTTTATACAGAATGGTCAATATACGTCTACCTTCATATGAGACACAATTTCAGGGTAAATGGACCAACCAGAACCACCCAAGACCAGTTCCAATGCAACCACTATTTTTAACGAAAATTACCCCATTTTGGGCACTATTTCTTGCCTAACATCCCCCCAGAACCTCACTGGAAGACTAATTTTATACAAAATGGTGAATTATACATCTACCCGCAAATGAGACACAATTTCTGGGTAAATGGACCAACCAGAACCGCTCAGGACCAGTTCCAATACAAGCACTCGTTGTCATAAAAGTGTCCATATTAGGTACACTGATTGTGGCATAACTTTGCTTCACGGCATCCCTGGAAGATTATTTTATACAAAATGGTCAATATACATCTACCCTCATATGAGACAAAATTTCAGGGTAAATGGACCAACCAGAACCACCCAAGACCAGTTCCAATGCAACCACTATTTTTAACGAAAATTACCCCATTTTGGGCACTATTTCTTGCCTAACATCCCCCCAGAACCTCCCTGGAAGACTAATTTTATACAAAATGGTGAATTATACATCTACCCGCAAATGAGACACAATTTCTGGGTAAATGGACCAACCAGAACCGCTCAGGACCAGTTCCAATACAAGCATTCGTTGTCATAAAAGTGTCCATATTAGGTACACTGATTGTGGCATAACTTTGCTTCACAGCATCCCTGGAAGATTATTTTATACAAAATGGTCAATATACATCTACCCTCATATGAGACAAAATTTCAGGGTAAATGGACCAACCAGAACCACCCATGACCAGTTCCAATGCAACCACTATTTTTAACGAAATTTACCCCATTTTGGGCACTATTTCTGGCCTAACATCCCTCCAGAACCTCCCTGGAAGACTAATTTTACACAAATTTGTCAATAATACATCTACCCACAAATAAGACACAATTCCTGGGTAAATGGACCAACCAGAACCACCCAGGACCAGTTCCAATACAAGCACTCGTTGTCATAAAAGTGCCCATATTAGGTACATTGATTGTGGCATAACTTTACTTCACAACATCCTTGGAAGATTATTTTATACAAAATGGTCAATATACGTCTACCCTCATAGGAGACAAAATTTCAGGGTAAATGGACCAACCAGAACCACCCAGGACCAGTTACAATGCAACCACTATTTTTGACGCAATTTACCCCAATTTGGGCACTATTTCTCGCCTAACATCCCCCCAGAACCTCCCTGGAAGACCAATTTTACACATAATTGTGAATTATACATCTACCCACAAATGAGACACAATTCCCGGGTAAATGGACCAACCAGAACCGCTCAGGACCAGTTCCAATACAAGCACTCGTTGTCATAAAAGTGCCCATATTAGGTACATTGATTGTGGCATAACTTTACTTCACGACCACCCTGGAAGATTATTTTATACAAAATGGTCAATATACGTCTACCCTCATATGAGACAAAATTTCAGGGTAAATGGACCAACCAGAACAACCAAGACCAGTTCCAAGACAACCACTATTTTTGACGCAATTTACCCCAATTTGGGCACTTATTCTTGCCTAACATCCACCCAGAACCTCCCTGGAAGATTATTTTATAGAAAATGTTCAATATACATCTCCCCTCATATGAGACACAATTTCAGGTTAAATGGACCAACCAGAACCACTCAGGACCAGTTCCAACACAAGCACTCGTTGTCATAAAAGTGCCCATATTAGGCACATTGATTGTGGCATAACTTTACTTCACAACCACCCTGGAAGATTATTTTATACATTATGGTCAATATACATCTCCCCTCATATGAGACACAATTTCAGGGTAAATGGACCAACCAGAACCACCCAAGACAAGTTCCAAGACAACAACTATTTTTGACGCAATTTACCCCAATTTGGGCACTTATTCTTGCCTAACATCCACCCAGAACCTCCCTGGATGATTATTTTATAGAAAATGGTCAATATCCATCTCCCCTCATATGAGACACAATTTCAGGGTAAATGGACCAACCAGAACCACTCAGGACCAGTTCCAACACAAGCACTCGTTGTCATAAAAGTGCCCATATTAGGCACATTGATTGTGGCATAACTTTACTTCACAACCACCCTGGAAGATTATTTTATACATTATGGTCAATATACATCTCCCCTCATATGAGACACAATTTCAGGGTAAATGGACCAACCAGAACCACCCAAGACCAGTTCCAATGCAACCACTATTTTTAACGAAATTTACCCCATTTTGGGCACTATTTCTTGCCTAACATCCCCCCAGAACCTCCCTGGAAGACTAATTTTATACAAAATGGTGAATTATACATCTACCCGCAAATGAGACACAATTTCTGGGTAAATGGACCAACCAGAACCGCTCAGGACCAGTTCCAATACAAGCACTCGTTGTCATAAAAGTGTCCATATTAGGTACACTGATTGTGGCATAACTTTGCTTCACAGCATCCCTGGAAGATTATTTTATACAAAATGGTCAATATACATCTACCCTCATATGAGACAAAATTTCAGGGTAAATGGACCAACTAGAACCACCCATGACCAGTTCCAATGCAACCACTATTTTTAACGAAATTTACCCCATTTTGGGCACTATTTCTGGCCTAACATCCCTCCAGAACCTCCCTGGAAGACTAATTTTACACAAATTTGTCAATAATACATCTACCCACAAATAAGACACAATTCCTGGGTAAATGGACCAACCAGAACCACACAGGACCAGTTCCAGTACAAGCACTCGTTGTCATAAAAGTGCCCATATTAGGTACATTGATTGTGGCATAACTTTACTTCACAACCACCCTGGAAGATAATTTTATACAGAATGGTCAATATACATCTCCCCTCATATAAGACAAAATTTCAGGGTAAATGGACCAACCAGAACCACCCAAGACAAGTTCCAAGACCACCACTATTTTTGACGCAATTTACCCCAATTTGGGAACTTATTCTTGCCTAACATCCACCCAGAACCTCCCTGGAAGATTATTTTATAGAAAATGGTCAATATACATCTCCCCTCATATGAGACACAATTTCAGGGTAAATGGACCAACCAAAACCACTCAGGACCAGTTTCAACACAAGCACTCGTTTTCATAAAAGTGCCCATATTAGGCACATTGATTGTGGCATAACTTTACTTCACAACCACCCTGGAAGATTATTTTATACAAAATGGTTAATATACGTCTACCCTCATATGAGACAAAATTTCAGGGTAAATGGACCAACCAGAACCACCCAGGACCAGTTACAATGCAACCACTATTTTTGACGCAATTTACCCCAATTTGGGCACTATTTCTGGCCTAACATCCCCCCAGAACCTCCCTGGAAGACCAATTTTACACAAAATTGTGAATTATACATCTAGCCACAAATGAGACACAATTCCCGGGTAAATGGACCAACCAGAACCGCTCAGGACCAGTTCCAATACAAGCACTCGTTGTCATAAAAGTGCCCATATTAGGTACATTGATTGTGGCATAACTTTACTTCACGACCACCCTGGAAGATTATTTTATAGAAAATGGTCAATATACGTCTACCCTCATATGAGACAAAATTTCAGGGTAAATGGAACAACCAGAACCACCCAAGACCATTTCCAAGACAACCACTATTTTTGACGCAATTTACCCCAATTTGGGCACTTATTCTTGCCTAACATCCACCCAGAACCTCCCTGGAAGATTATTTTATAGAAAATGGTCAATATACATCTCCCCTCATATGAGACACAATTTCAGGGTAAATGGACCAACCAGAACCACTCAGGACCAGTTCCAACACAAGCACTCGTTGTCATAAAAGTGCCCATATTAGGCACATTGATTGTGGCATAACTTTACTTCACAACCACCCTGGAATATCATTTTATACAGAATGGTCAATATACATCTCCCCTCATATGAGACAAAATTTCAGGGTAAATGGACCAACCAGAACCACCCAAGACAAGTTCCAAGACCACCACTATTTTTGACGCAATTTACCCCAATTTGGGCACTTATTCTTGCCTAACATCCACCCAGAACCTCCCTGGAAGATTATTTTATAGAAAATGGTCAATATACATCTCCCCTCATATGAGACACAATTTCAGGGTAAATGGACCAACCAGAACCACTCAGGACCAGTTCCAACACAAGCACTCGTTGTCATAAAAGTGCCCATATTAGGCACATTGATTGTGGCATAACTTTACTTCACAACCACCCTGGAAGATTATTTTATACATTATGGTCAATATACATCTCCCCTCATATGAGACACAATTTCAGGGTAAATGGACAAACCAGAACCACCCAAGACAAGTTCCAAGACAACCACTATTTTTAACGAAATTTACCCCAATTTGGGCACTATTTCTTGCCTAACATCCACCCAGAACCTCCCTGGAAGATTATTTTATAGAAAATGGTCAATATACATCTCCCCTCATATGAGACACAATTTCAGGGTAAATGGACCAACCAGAACCGCTCAGGACCAGTTCCAACACAAGCACTCGTTGTGATAAAAGTGCCCATATTAGGCACACAGATTGTGGCATAACTTTCTTTCACAACCACCCTGGAAGATTATTTTATACAGAATGGTCAATATACGTCTACCTTCATATGAGACACAATTTCAGGGTAAATGGACCAACCAGAACCACCCAAGACCAGTTCCAATGCAACCACTATTTTTAACGAAAATTACCCCATTTTGGGCACTATTTCTTGCCTAACATCCCCCCAGAACCTCACTGGAAGACTAATTTTATACAAAATGGTGAATTATACATCTACCCGCAAATGAGACACAATTTCTGGGTAAATGGACCAACCAGAACCGCTCAGGACCAGTTCCAATACAAGCACTCGTTATCATAAAAGTGTCCATATTAGGTACACTGATTGTGGCATAACTTTGCTTCACGGCATCCCTGGAAGATTATTTTATACAAAATGGTCAATATACATCTACCCTCATATGAGACAAAATTTCAGGGTAAATGGACCAACCAGAACCACCCAAGACCAGTTCCAATGCAACCACTATTTTTAACGAAATTTACCCCATTTTGGGCACTATTTCTGGCCTAACATCCCTCCAGAACCTCCCTGGAAGACTAATTTTACACAAATTTGTCAATAATACATCTACCCACAAATAAGACACAATTCCTGGGTAAATGGACCAACCAGAACCACCCAGGACCAGTTCCAATACAAGCACTCGTTGTCATAAAAGTGCCCATATTAGGTACATTGATTGTGGCATAACTTTACTTCACAACATCCTTGGAAGATTATTTTATACAAAATGGTCAATATACATCTCCCCTCATATGAGACAAAATTTCAGGGTAAATGGACCAACCAGAACCACCCAAGACAAGTTCCAAGACCACCACTATTTTTGACGCAATTTACCCCAATTTGGGAACTTATTCTTGCCTAACATCCACCCAGAACCTCCCTGGAAGATTATTTTATAGAAAATGGTCAATATACATCTCCCCTCATATGAGACACAATTTCAGGGTAAATGGACCAACCAGAACCACTCAGGACCAGTTCCAACACAAGCACTCGTTGTCATAAAAGTGCCCATTTTAGGCACATTGATTGTGGCATAACTTTACTTCACAACCACCCTGGAAGATTATTTTATACATTATGGTCAATATACATCTCTTCTCATATGAGACACAATTTCAGGGTAAATGGACAAACCAGAACCACCCAAGACAAGTTCCAAGACAACCACTATTTTTAACGAAATTTACCCCAATTTGGGCACTATTTCTTGCTTAACATCCACCCAGAACCTCCCTGGAAGATTATTTTATAGAAAAAGGTCAATATACATCTCCCCTCATATGAGACACAATTTCAGGGTAAATGGACCAACCAGAACCGCTCAGGACCAGTTCCAACACAAGCACTCGTTGTGATAAAAGTGCCCATATTAGGCACACAGATTGTGGCATAACTTTCTTTCACAACCACCCTGGAAGATTATTTTATACAGAATGGTCAATATACGTCTACCTTCATATGAGACACAATTTCAGGGTAAATGGACCAACCAGAACCACCCAAGACCAGTTCCAATGCAACCACTATTTTTAACGAAAATTACCCCATTTTGGGCACTATTTCTTGCCTAACATCCCCCCAGAACCTCCCTGGAAGACTAATTTTATACAAAATGGTGAATTATACATCTACCCGCAAATGAGACACAATTTCTGGGTAAATGGACCAACCAGAACCGCTCAGGACCAGTTCCAATACAAGCACTCGTTGTCATAAAAGTGTCCATATTAGGTACACTGATTGTGGCATAACTTTGCTTCACGGCATCCCTGGAAGATTATTTTATACATAATGGTCAATATACATCTACCCTCATATGAGACAAAATTTCAGGGTAAATGGACCAACCAGAACCACCCAAGACCAGTTCCAATGCAACCACTATTTTTAACGAAATTTACCCCATTTTGGGCACTATTTCTGGCCGAACATCCCTCCAGAACCTCCCTGGAAGACTAATTTTACACAAATTTGTCAATAATACATCTACCCACAAATAAGACACAATTCCTGGGTAAATGGACCAACCAGAACCACCCAGGACCAGTTCCAATACAAGCACTCGTTGTCATAAAAGTGCCCATATTAGGTACATTGATTGTGGCATAACTTTACTTCACAACATCCTTGGAAGATTATTTTATACAAAATGGTCAATATACGTCTACCCTCATATGAGACAAAATTTCAGGGTAAATGGACCAACCAGAACCACCCAGGACCAGTTACAATGCAACCACTATTTTTGGCGCAATTTACCCCAATTTGGGCACTATTTCTGGCCTTACATCCCCCCAGAACCTCCCTGGAAGACCAATTTTACACAAAATTGTGAATTATACATCTACCCACAAATGAGACACAATTCCCGGGTAAATGGACCAACCAGAACCGCTCAGGACCAGTTCCAATACAAGCACTCGTTGTCATAAAAGTGCCCATATTAGGTACATTGATTGTGGCATAACTTTACTTCACGACCACCCTGGAAGATTATTTTATACAAAATGGTCAATATACGTCTACCCTCATATGAGACAAAATTTCAGGGTAAATGGACCAACCAGAACCACCCAAGACCAGTTCCAATGCAACCACTATTTTTAACGAAATTTACCCCATTTTGGGCACTATTTCTGGCCTAACATCCCTCCAGAACCTCCCTGGAAGACTAATTTTACACAAATTTGTCAATAATACATCTACCCACAAATAAGACACAATTCCTGGGTAAATGGACCAACCAGAACCACCCAGGACCAGTTCCAATACAAGCACTCGTTGTCATAAAAGTGCCCATATTAGGTACATTGATTGTGGCATAACTTTACTTCACAACATCCTTGGAAGATTATTTTATACAAAATGGTCAATATACATCTCCCCTCATATGAGACAAAATTTCAGGGTAAATGGACCAACCAGAACCACCCAAGACAAGTTCCAAGACCACCACTATTTTTGACGCAATTTACCCCAATTTGGGCACTTATTCTTGCCTAACATCCACCCAGAACCTCCCTGGAAGATTATTTTATAGAAAATGGTCAATATACATCTCCCCTCATATGAGACACAATTTCAGGGTAAATGGACCAACCAGAACCACTCAGGACCAGTTCCAACACAAGCACTCGTTGTCATAAAAGTGCCCATTTTAGGCACATTGATTGTGGCATAACTTTACTTCACAACCACCCTGGAAGATTATTTTATACATTATGGTCAATATACATCTCCCCTCATATGAGACACAATTTCAGGGTAAATGGACAAACCAGAACCACCCAAGACAAGTTCCAAGACAACCACTATTTTTAACGAAATTTACCCCAATTTGGGCACTATTTCTTGCCTAACATCCACCCAGAACCTCCCTGGAAGATTATTTTATAGAAAATGGTCAATATACATCTCCCCTCATATGAGACACAATTTCAGGGTAAATGGACCAACCAGAACCGCTCAGGACCAGTTCCAACACAAGCACTCGTTGTGATAAAAGTGCCCATATTAGGCACACAGATTGTGGCATAACTTTCTTTCACAACCACCCTGGAAGATTATTTTATACAGAATGGTCAATATACGTCTACCTTCATATGAGACACAATTTCAGGGTAAATGGACCAACCAGAACCACCCAAGACCAGTTCCAATGCAACCACTATTTTTAACGAAAATTACCCCATTTTGGGCACTATTTCTTGCCTAACATCCCCCCAGAACCTCCCTGGAAGACTAATTTTATACAAAATGGTGAATTATACATCTACCCGCAAATGAGACACAATTTCTGGGTAAATGGACCAACCAGAACCGCTCAGGACCAGTTCCAATACAAGCACTCGTTGTCATAAAAGTGTCCATATTAGGTACACTGATTGTGGCATAACTTTGCTTCACGGCATCCCTGGAAGATTATTTTATACAAAATGGTCAATATACATCTACCCTCATATGAGACAAAATTTCAGGGTAAATGGACCAACCAGAACCACCCAAGACCAGTTCCAATGCTACCACTATTTTTAACGAAATTTACCCAATTTTGGGCACTATTTCTGGCCTAACATCCCTCCAGAACCTCCCTGGAAGACTAATTTTACACAAATTTGTCAATAATACATCTACCCACAAAAAAGACACAATTCCTGGGTAAATGGACCAACCAGAACCACCCAGGACCAGTTCCAATACAAGCACTCGTTGTCATAAAAGTGCCCATATTAGGTACATTGATTGTGGCATAACTTTACTTCACAACATCCTTGGAAGATTATTTTATACAAAATGGTCAATATACGTCTACCCTCATATGAGACAAAATTTCAGGGTAAATGGACCAACCAGAACCACCCAGGACCAGTTACAATGCAACCACTATTTTTGACGCAATTTACCCCAATTTGGGCACTATTTCTGGCCTTACATCCCCCCAGAACCTCCCTGGAAGACCAATTTTACACAAAATTGTGAATTATACATCTACCCACAAATGAGACACAATTCCCGGGTAAATGGACCAACCAGAACCGCTCAGGACCAGTTCCAATACAAGCACTCGTTGTCATAAAAGTGCCCATATTAGGTACATTGATTGTGGCATAACTTTACTTCACGACCACCCTGGAAGATTATTTTATACAAAATGGTCAATATACGTCTACCCTCATATGAGACAAAATTTCAGGGTAAATGGACCAACCAGAACCACCCAAGACCAGTTCCAAGACAACCACTCTTTTTGACGCAATTTACCCCAATTTGGGCACTTATTCTTGCCTAACATCCACCCAGAACTTCCCTGGAAGATTATTTTATAGAAAATGTTCAATATACATCTCCCCTCATATGAGACACAATTTTAGGTTAAATGGACCAACCAGAACCACTCAGGACCAGTTCCAACACAAGCACTCGTTGTCATAAAAGTGCCCATATTAGGCACATTGATTGTGGCATAACTTTACTTCACAACCACCCTGGAAGATTATTTTATACATTATGGTCAATATACATCTCCCCTCATATGAGACACAATTTCAGGGTAAATGGACCAACCAGAACCACCCAAGACAAGTTCCAAGACAACCACTATTTTTGACGCAATTTACCCCAATTTGGGCACTTATTCTTGCCTAACATCCACCCAGAACCTCCCTGGAAGATTATTTTATAGAAAATGTTCATTATACATCTCCCCTCATATGAGACACAATTTCAGGTTAAATGGACCAACCAGAACCACTCAGGACCAGTTCCAACACAAGCACTCGTTGTCATAAAAGTGCCCATATTAGGCACATTGATTGTGGCATAACTTTACTTCACAACCACCCTGGAAGATTATTTTATACATTATGGTCAATATACATCTCCCCTCATATGAGACACAATTTCAGGGTAAATGGACCAACCAGAACCACCCAAGACAAGTTCCAAGACAACCACTATTTTTGACGCAATTTACCCCAATTTGGGCACTTATTCTTGCCTAACATCCACCCAGAACCTCCCTGGAAGATTATTTTATAGAAAATGGTCAATATACATCTCCCCTCATTTGAGACACAATTTCAGGGTAAATGGACCAACCAGAACCACTCAGGACCAGTTCCAACACAAGCACTCGTTGTCATAAAAGTGCCCATATTAGGCACATTGATTGTGGCATAACTTTACTTCACAACCACCCTGGAAGATCATTTTATACAGAATGGTCAATATACATCTCCCCTCATATAAGACAAAATTTCAGGGTAAATGGACCAACCAGAACCACCCAAGACAAGTTCCAAGACCACCACTATTTTTGACGCAATTTACCCCAATTTGGGAACTTATTCTTGCCTAACATCCACCCAGAACCTCCCTGGAAGATTATTTTATAGAAAATGGTCAATATACATCTCCCCTCATATGAGACACAATTTCGGGGTAAATGGACCAACCAGAACCACTCAGGACCAGTTTCAACACAAGCACTCGTTTTCATAAAAGTGCCCATATTAGGCACATTGATTGTGGCATAACTTTACTTCACAACCACCCTGGAAGATTATTTTATACAAAATGGTTAATATACGTCTACCCTCATATGAGACAAAATTTCAGGGTAAATGGACCAACCAGAACCACCCAGGACCAGTTACAATGCAACCACTATTTTTGACGCAATTTACCCCAATTTGGGCACTATTTCTGGCCTAACATCCCCCCAGAACCTCCCTGGAAGACCAATTTTACACAAAATTGTGAATTATACATCTACCCACAAATGAGACACAATTCCCGGGTAAATGGACCAACCAGAACCGCTCAGGACCAGTTCCAATACAAGCACTCGTTGTCATAAAAGTGCCCATATTAGGTACATTGATTGTGGCATAACTTTACTTCACGACCACCCTGGAAGATTATTTTATAGAAAATGGTCAATATACGTCTACCCTCATATGAGACACAATTTCAGGGTAAATGGAACAACCAGAACCACCCAAGACCAGTTCCAAGACAACCACTATTTTTGACGCAATTTACCCCAATTTGGGCACTTATTCTTGCCTAACATCCACCCAGAACCTCCCTGGAAGATTATTTTATAGAAAATGGTCAATATACATCTCCCCTCATATGAGACACAATTTCAGGGTAAATGGACCAACCAGAACCACTCAGGACCAGTTCCAACACAAGCACTCGTTGTCATAAAAGTGCCCATATTAGGCACATTGATTGTGGCATAACTTTACTTCACAACCACCCTGGAATATCATTTTATACAGAATGGTCAATATACATCTCCCCTCATAAGAGACAAAATTTCAGGGTAAATGGACCAACCAGAACCACCCAAGACAAGTTCCAAGACCACCACTATTTTTGACGCAATTTACCCCAATTTGGGCACTTATTCTTGCCTAACATCCACCCAGAACCTCCCTGGAAGATTATTTTATAGAAAATGGTCAATATACATCTCCCCTCATATGAGACACAATTTCAGGGTAAATGGACCAACCAGAACCACTCAGGACCAGTTCCAACACAAGCACTCGTTGTCATAAAAGTGCCCATATTAGGCACATTGATTGTGGCATAACTTTACTTCACAACCACCCTGGAAGATTATTTTATACATTATGGTCAATATACATCTCCCCTCATATGAGACACAATTTCAGGGTAAATGGACAAACCAGAACCACCCAAGACAAGTTCCAAGACAACCACTATTTTTAACGAAATTTACCCCAATTTGGGCACTATTTCTTGCCTAACATCCACCCAGAACCTCCCTGGAAGATTATTTTATAGAAAATGGTCAATATACATCTCCCCTCATATGAGACACAATTTCAGGGCAAATGGACCAACCAGAACCGCTCAGGACCAGTTCCAACACAAGCACTCGTTGTGATAAAAGTGCCCATATTAGGCACACAGATTGTGGCATAACTTTCTTTCACAACCACCCTGGAAGATTATTTTATACAGAATGGTCAATATACGTCTACCTTCATATGAGACACAATTTCAGGGTAAATGGACCAACCAGAACCACCCAAGACCAGTTCCAATGCAACCACTATTTTTAACGAAAATTACCCCATTTTGGGCACTATTTCTTGCCTAACATCCCCCCAGAACCTCCCTGGAAGACTAATTTTATACAAAATGGTGAATTATACATCTACCCGCAAATGAGACACAATTTCTGGGTAAATGGACCAACCAGAACCGCTCAGGACCAGTTCCAATACAAGCACTCGTTGTCATAAAAGTGTCCATATTAGGTACACTGATTGTGGCATAACTTTGCTTCACGGCATCCCTGGAAGATTATTTTATACAAAATGGTCAATATACATCTACCCTCATATGAGACAAAATTTCAGGGTAAATGGACCAACCAGAACCACCCAGGACCAGTTACAATGCAACCACTATTTTTGACGCAATTTACCCCATTTTGAGCACTATTTCTGGCCTTACATCCCCCCAGAACCTCCCTGGAAGACCAATTTTACACAAAATTGTGAATTATACATCTACCCACAAATGAGACACAATTCCCGGGTAAATGGACCAACCAGAACCGCTCAGGACCAGTTCCAATACAAGCACTCGTTGTCATAAAAGTGCCCATATTAGGTACATTGATTGTGGCATAACTTTACTTCACGACCACCCTGGAAGATTATTTTATACAAAATGGTCAATATACGTCTACCCTCATATGAGACAAAATTTCAGGGTAAATGGACCAACCAGAACCACCCAAGACCAGTTCCAAGACAACCACTCTTTTTGACGCAATTTACCCCAATTTGGGCACTTATTCTTGCCTAACATCCACCCAGAACTTCCCTGGAAGATTATTTTATAGAAAATGTTCAATATACATCTCCCCTCATATGAGACACAATTTTAGGTTAAATGGACCAACCAGAACCACTCAGGACCAGTTCCAACACAAGCACTCGTTGTCATAAAAGTGCCCATATTAGGCACATTGATTGTGGCATAACTTTACTTCACAACCACCCTGGAAGATTATTTTATACATTATGGTCAATATACATCTCCCCTCATATGAGACACAATTTCAGGGTAAATGGACCAACCAGAACCACCCAAGACAAGTTCCAAGACAACCACTATTTTTGACGCAATTTACCCCAATTTGGGCACTTATTCTTGCCTAACATCCACCCAGAACCTCCCTGGAAGATTATTTTATAGAAAATGTTCATTATACATCTCCCCTCATATGAGACACAATTTCAGGTTAAATGGACCAACCAGAACCACTCAGGACCAGTTCCAACACAAGCACTCGTTGTCATAAAAGTGCCCATATTAGGCACATTGATTGTGGCATAACTTTACTTCACAACCACCCTGGAAGATTGTTTTATACATTATGGTCAATATACATCTCCCCTCATATGAGACACAATTTCAGGGTAAATGGACCAACCAGAACCACCCAAGACAAGTTCCAAGACAACCACTATTTTTGACGCAATTTACCCCAATTTGGGCACTTATTCTTGCCTAACATCCACCCAGAACCTCCCTGGAAGATTATTTTATAGAAAAGGTCAATATACATCTCCCCTCATTTGAGACACAATTTCAGGGTAAATGGACCAACCAGAACCACTCAGGACCAGTTCCAACACAAGCACTCGTTGTCATAAAAGTGCCCATATTAGGCACATTGATTGTGGCATAACTTTACTTCACAACCACCCTGGAAGATCATTTTATACAGAATGGTCAATATACATCTCCCCTCATATAAGACAAAATTTCAGGGTAAATGGACCAACCAGAACCACCCAAGACAAGTTCCAAGACCACCACTATTTTTGACGCAATTTACCCCAATTTGGGAACTTATTCTTGCCTAACATCCACCCAGAACCTCCCTGGAAGATTATTTTATAGAAAATGGTCAATATACATCTCCCCTCATATGAGACACAATTTCGGGGTAAATGGACCAACCAGAACCACTCAGGACCAGTTTCAACACAAGCACTCGTTTTCATAAAAGTGCCCATATTAGGCACATTGATTGTGGCATAACTTTACTTCACAACCACCCTGGAAGATTATTTTATACAAAATGGGTAATATACGTCTACCCTCATATGAGACAAAATTTCAGGGTAAATGGACCAACCAGAACCACCCAGGACCAGTTACAATGCAACCACTATTTTTGACGCAATTTACCCCAATTTGGGCACTATTTCTGGCCTAACATCCCCCCAGAACCTCCCTGGAAGACCAATTTTACACAAAATTGTGAATTATACATCTACCCACAAATGAGACACAATTCCCGGGTAAATGGACCAACCAGAACCGCTCAGGACCAGTTCCAATACAAGCACTCGTTGTCATAAAAGTGCCCATATTAGGTACATTGATTGTGGCATAACTTTACTTCACGACCACCCTGGAAGATTATTTTATAGAAAATGGTCAATATACGTCTACCCTCATATGAGACAAAATTTCAGAGTAAATGGAACAACCAGAACCACCCAAGACCAGTTCCAAGACAACCACTATTTTTGACGCAATTTACCCCAATTTGGGCACTTATTCTTGCCTAACATCCACCCAGAACCTCCCTGGAAGATTATTTTATAAAAAATGGTCAATATACATCTCCCCTCATATGAGACACAATTTCAGGGTAAATGGACCAACCAGAACCACTCAGGACCAGTTCCAACACAAGCACTCGTTGTCATAAAAGTGCCCATATTAGGCACATTGATTGTGGCATAACTTTACTTCACAACCACCCTGGAATATCATTTTATACAGAATGGTCAATATACATCTCCCCTCATATGAGACAAAATTTCAGGGTAAATGGACCAACCAGAACCACCCAAGACAAGTTCCAAGACCACCACTATTTTTGACGCAATTTACCCCAATTTGGGCACTTATTCTTGACTAACATCCACCCAGAACCTCCCTGGAAGATTATTTTATAGAAAATGGTCAATATACATCTCCCCTCATATGAGACACAATTTCAGGGTAAATGGACCAACCAGAACCACTCAGGACCAGTTCCAACACAAGCACTCGTTGTCATAAAAGTGCCCATATTAGGCACATTGATTGTGGCATAACTTTACTTCACAACCACCCTGGAAGATTATTTTATACATTATGGTCAATATACATCTCCCCTCATATGAGACACAATTTCAGGGTAAATGGACAAACCAGAACCACCCAAGACAAGTTCCAAGACAACCACTATTTTTAACGAAATTTACCCCAATTTGGGCACTATTTCTTGCCTAACATCCACCCAGAACCTCCCTGGAAGATTATTTTATAGAAAATGGTCAATATACATCTCCCCTCATATGAGACACAATTTCAGGCCAAATGGACCAACCAGAACCGCTCAGGACCAGTTCCAACACAAGCACTCGTTGTGATAAAAGTGCCCATATTAGGCACACAGATTGTGGCATAACTTTCTTTCACAACCACCCTGGAAGATTATTTTATACAGAATGGTCAATATACGTCTACCTTCATATGAGACACAATTTCAGGGTAAATGGACCAACCAGAACCACCCAAGACCAGTTCCAATGCAACCACTATTTTTAACGAAAATTACCCCATTTTGGGCACTATTTCTTGCCTAACATCCCCCCAGAACCTCCCTGGAAGACTAATTTTATACAAAATGGTGAATTATACATCTACCCGCAAATGAGACACAATTTCTGGGTAAATGGACCAACCAGAACCGCTCAGGACCAGTTCCAATACAAGCACTCGTTGTCATAAAAGTGTCCATATTAGGTACACTGATTGTGGCATAACTTTGCTTCACGGCATCCCTGTAAGATTATTTTATACAAAATGGTCAATATACATCTACCCTCATATGAGACAAAATTTCAGGGTAAATGGACCAACCAGAACCACCCAAGACCAGTTCCAATGCAACCACTATTTTTAACGAAATTTACCCCATTTTGGGCACTATTTCTGGCCTAACATCCCTCCAGAACCTCCCTGGAAGACTAATTTTACACACATTTGTCAATAATACATCTACCCACAAATAAGACACAATTCCTGGGTAAATGGACCAACCAGAACCACCCAGGACCAGTTCCAATACAAGCACTCGTTGTCATAAAAGTGCCCATATTAGGTACATTGATTGTGGCATAACTTTACTTCACAACATCCTTGGAAGATTATTTTATACAAAATGGTCAATATACATCTCCCCTCATATGAGACAAAATTTCAGGGTAAATGGACCAACCAGAACCACCCAAGACAAGTTCCAAGACCACCACTATTTTTGACGCAATTTACCCCAATTTGGGCACTTATTCTTGCCTAACATCCACCCAGAACCTCCCTGGAAGATTATTTTATAGAAAATGGTCAATATACATCTCCCCTCATATGAGACACAATTTCAGGGTAAATGGACCAACCAGAACCACTCAGGACCAGTTCCAACACAAGCACTCGTTGTCATAAAAGTGCCCATTTTAGGCACATTGATTGTGGCATAACTTTACTTCACAACCACCCTGGAAGATTATTTTATACATTATGGTCAATATACATCTCCCCTCATATGAGACACAATTTCAGGGTAAATGGACAAACCAGAACCACCCAAGACAAGTTCCAAGACAACCACTATTTTTAACGAAATTTACCCCAATTTGGGCACTATTTCTTGCCTAACATCCACCCAGAACCTCCCTGGAAGATTATTTTATAGAAAATGGTCAATATACATCTCCCCTCATATGAGACACAATTTCAGGGTAAATGGACCAACCAGAACCGCTCAGGACCAGTTCCAACACAAGCACTCGTTGTGATAAAAGTGCCCATATTAGGCACACAGATTGTGGCATAACTTTCTTTCACAACCACCCTGGAAGATTATTTTATACAGAATGGTCAATATACGTCTACCTTCATATGAGACACAATTTCAGGGTAAATGGACAAACCAGAACCACCCAAGACCAGTTCCAATGCAACCACTATTTTTAACGAAAATTACCCCATTTTGGGCACTATTTCTTGCCTAACATCCCCCCAGAACCTCCCTGGAAGACTAATTTTATACAAAATGGTGAATTATACATCTACCCGCAAATGAGACACAATTTCTGGGTAAATGGACCAACCAGAACCGCTCAGGACCAGTTCCAATACAAGCACTCGTTGTCATAAAAGTGTCCATATTAGGTACACTGATTGTGGCATAACTTTGCTTCACGGCATCCCTGGAAGATTATTTTATACAAAATGGTCAATATACATCTACCCTCATATGAGACAAAATTTCAGGGTAAATGGACCAACCAGAACCACCCAAGACCAGTTCCAATGCTACCACTATTTTTAACGAAATTTACCCAATTTTGGGCACAATTTCTGGCCTAACATCCCTCCAGAACCTCCCTGGAAGACTAATTTTACACAAATTTGTCAATAATACATCTACCCACAAATAAGACACAATTCCTGGGTAAATGGACCAACCAGAACCACCCAGGACCAGTTCCAATACAAGCACTCGTTGTCATAAAAGTGCCCATATTAGGTACATTGATTGTGGCATAACTTTACTTCACAACATCCTTGGAAGATTATTTTATACAAAATGGTCAATATACGTCTACCCTCATATGAGACAAAATTTCAGGGTAAATGGACCAACCAGAACCACCCAGGACCAGTTACAATGCAACCACTATTTTTGACGCAATTTACCCCAATTTGGGCACTATTTCTGGCCTTACATCCCCCCAGAACCTCCCTGGAAGACCAATTTTACACAAAATTGTGAATTATACATCTACCCACAAATGAGACACAATTCCCGGGTAAATGGACCAACCAGAACCGCTCAGGACCAGTTCCAATACAAGCACTCGTTGTCATAAAAGTGCCCATATTAGGTACATTGATTGTGGCATAACTTTACTTCACGACCACCCTGGAAGATTATTTTATACAAAATGGTCAATATACGTCTACCCTCATATGAGACAAAATTTCAGGGTAAATGGACCAACCAGAACCACCCAAGACCAGTTCCAAGACAACCACTCTTTTTGACGCAATTTACCCCAATTTGGGCACTTATTCTTGCCTAACATCCACCCAGAACCTCCCTGGAAGATTATTTTATAGAAAATGTTCAATATACATCTCCCCTCATATGAGACACAATTTTAGGTTAAATGGACCAACCAGAACTACTCAGGACCAGTTCCAACACAAGCACTCGTTGTCATAAAAGTGCCCATATTAGGCACATTGATTGTGGCATAACTTTACTTCACAACCACCCTGGAAGATTATTTTATACATTATGGTCAATATACATCTCCCCTCATATGAGACACAATTTCAGGGTAAATGGACCAACCAGAACCACCCAAGACAAGTTCCAAGACAACCACTATTTTTGACGCAATTTACCCCAATTTGGGCACTTATTCTTGCCTAACATCCACCCAGAACCTCCCTGGAAGATTATTTTATAGAAAATGGTCAATATACATCTCCCCTCATATGAGACACAATTTCAGGGTAAATGGACCAACCAGAACCACTCAGGACCAGTTCCAACACAAGCACTCGTTGTCATAAAAGTGCCCATATTAGGCACATTGATTGTGGCATAACTTTACTTCACAACCACCCTGGAAGATTATTTTATACATTATGGTCAATATACATCTCCCCTCATATGAGACACAATTTCAGGGTAAATGGACCAACCAGAACAACCCAAGACCAGTTCCAAGACAACCACTATTTTTGACGCAATTTACCCCAATTTGGGCACTTATTCTTGCCTAACATCCACCAAGAACCTCCCTGGAAGATTATTTTATAGAAAATGGTCAATATACATCTCCCCTCATATGAGACACAATTTCAGGGTAAATGGACCAACCAGAACCACTCAGGACCAGTTCCAACACAAGCACTCGTTGTCATAAAAGTGCCCATATTAGGCACATTGATTGTGGCATAACTTTACTTCACAACCACCCTGGAAGATTGTTTTATACATTATGGTCAATATACATCTCCCCTCATATGAGACACAATTTCAGGGTAAATGGACCAACCAGAACCACCCAAGACAAGTTCTAAGACAACCACTATTTTTGACGCAATTTACCCCAATTTGGGCACTTATTCTTGCCTAACATCCACCCAGAACCTCCCTGGAAGATTATTTTATAGAAAATGGTCAATATACATCTCCCCTCATATGAGACACAATTTCAGGGTAAATGGACCAACCAGAACCACTCAGGACCAGTTCCAACACAAGCACTCGTTGTCATAAAAGTGCCCATATTAGGCACATTGATTGTGGCATAACTTTACTTCACAACCACCCTGGAAGATTATTTTATACAAAATGGTCAATATACATCTACCCTCATATGAGACAAAATTTCAGGGTAAATGGACCAACCAGAACCACCCAAGACCAGTTCCAATGCAACCACTATTTTTAACGAAATTTACCCCAATTTGGGCACTATTTCTGGCCTAACATCCCTCCAGAACCTCCCTGGAAGACTAATTTTACACAAATTTGTCAATAATACATCTACCCACAAATAAGACACAATTCCTGGGTAAATGGACCAACCAGAACCACCCAGGACCAGTTCCAATACAAGCACTCGTTGTCATAAAAGTGCCCATATTAGGTACATTGATTGTGGCATAACTTTACTTCACAACATCCTTGGAAGATTATTTTATACAAAATGGTCAATATACGTCTACCCTCATATGAGACAAAATTTCAGGGTAAATGGACCAACCAGAACCACCCAGGACCAGTTCCAAGACAACCACTATTTTTGACGCAATTTACTCCAATTTGGGCACTTATTCTTGCCTAACATCCACCCAGAACCTCCCTGGAAGATTATTTTATAGAAAATGGTCAATATACATCTCCCCTCATATGAGACACAATTTCAGGGTAAATGGACCAACCAGAACCACTCAGGACCAGTTCCAACACAAGCACTCGTTGTCATAAAAGTGCCCATATTAGGCACATTGATTGTGGCATAACTTTACTTCACAACCACCCTGGAAGATTATTTTATACATTATGGTCAATATACGTCTACCCTCATATGAGACAAAATATCAGGGTAAATGGACCAACCAGAACCACCCAAGACCAGTTCCAAGACAACCACTATTTTTGACGCAATTTACCCCAATTTGGGCACTTATTCTTGCCTAACATCCACCCAGAACCTCCCTGGAAGATTATTTTATAGAAATGGTCAATATACATCTCCCCTCATATGAGACACAATTTCAGGGTAAATGGACCAACCAGAATCACTCAGGACCAGTTCCAACACAAGCACTCGTTGTCATAAAAGTGCCCATATTAGGCACATTGATTGTGGCATAACTTTACTTCACAACCACCCTGGAAGATTATTTTATACATTATGGTCAATATACATCTCCCCTCATATGAGACACAATTTCAGGGTAAATGGACCAACCAGAACCACCCAAGACAAGTTCCAAGACAACCACTATTTTTGACGCAATTTACCCCAATTTGGGCACTTATTCTTGCCTAACATCCACCCAGAACCTCCCTGGAAGATTATTTTATAGAAAATGGTCAATATACATCTCCCCTCATATGAGACACAATTTCAGGGTAAATGGACCAACCAGAACCACTCAGGACCAGTTCCAACACAAGCACTCGTTGTCATAAAAGTGCCCATATTAGGCACATTGATTGTGGCATAACTTTACTTCACAACCACCCTGGAAGATTATTTTATACATTATGGTCAATATACATCTCCCCTCATATGAGACACAATTTCAGGGTAAATGGACCAACCAGAACAACCCAAGACCAGTTCCAAGACAACCACTATTTTTGACGCAATTTACCCCAATTTGGGCACTTATTCTTGCCTAACATCCACCCAGAACCTCCCTGGAAGATTATTTTATAGAAAATGGTCAATATACATCTCCCCTCATATGAGACACAATTTCAGGGTAAATGGACCAACCAGAACCACTCAGGACCAGTTCCAACACAAGCACTCGTTGTCATAAAAGTGCCCATATTAGGCACATTGATTGTGGCATAACTTTACTTCACAACCACCCTGGAAGATTATTTTATACAAAATGGTCAATATACATCTACCCTCATATGAGACAAAATTTCAGGGTAAATGGACCAACCAGAACCACCCAAGACCAGTTCCAATGCAACCACTATTTTTAACGAAATTTACCCCAATTTGGGCACTATTTCTGGCCTAACATCCCTCCAGAACCTCCCTGGAAGACTAATTTTACACAAATTTGTCAATAATACATCTACCCACAAATAAGACACAATTCCTGGGTAAATGGACCAACCAGAACCACCCAGGACCAGTTCCAATACAAGCACTCGTTGTCATAAAAGTGCCCATATTAGGTACATTGATTGTGGCATAACTTTACTTCAGAACATCCTTGGAAGATTATTTTATACAAAATGGTCAATATACGTCTACCCTCATATGAGACAAAATTTCAGGGTAAATGGACCAACCAGAACCACCCAGGACCAGTTCCAAGACAACCACTATTTTTGACGCAATTTACTCCAATTTGGGCACTTATTCTTGCCTAACATCCACCCAGAACCTCCCTGGAAGATTATTTTATAGAAAATGGTCAATATACATCTCCCCTCATATGAGACACAATTTCAGGGTAAATGGACCAACCAGAACCACTCAGGACCAGTTCCAACACAAGCACTCGTTGTCATAAAAGTGCCCATATTAGGCACATTGATTGTGGCATAACTTTACTTCACAACCACCCTGGAAGATGATTTTATACATTATGGTCAATATACATCTCCCCTCATATGAGACACAATTTGAGGGTAAATGGACCAACCAGAACCACCCAAGACAAGTTCCAAGACAACCACTATTTTTGACGCAATTTACCCCAATTTGGGCACTTATTCTTGCCTAACATCCACCCAGAACCTCCCTGGAAGATTATTTTATAGAAAATGGTCAATATACATCTCCCCTCATATGAGACACAATTTCAGGGTAAATGGACCAACCAGAACCACTCAGGACCAGTTCCAACACAAGCACTCGTTGTCATAAAAGTGCCCATATTAGGCACATTGATTGTGGCATAACTTTACTTCACAACCACCCTGGAAGATTATTTTATACATTATGGTCAATATACATTTCCCCTCATATGAGACACAATTTCAGGGTAAATGGACCAACCAGAACCACTCAGGACCAGTTCCAACACAAGCACTCGTTGTCATAAAAGTGCCCATATTAGGCACATTGATTGTGGCATAACTTTACTTCACAACATCCTTGGAAGATTATTTTATACAAAATGGTCAATATACGTCTACCCACAAATGAGACACAATTCCCGGGTAAATGGACCAACCAGAACCGCTCAGGACCAGTTCCAATACAAGCACTCGTTGTCATAAAAGTGCCCATATTAGGTACATTGATTGTGGCATAACTTTACTTCACGACCACCCTGGAAGATTATTTTATACAAAATGGTCAATATACGTCTACCCTCATATGAGACAAAATTTCAGGGTAAATGGACCAGCCAGAACCACCCAAGACCAGTTCCAAGACAACCACTATTTTTGACGCAATTTACCCCAATTTGGGCACTTATTCTTGCCTAACATCCACCCAGAACCTCCCTGGAAGATTATTTTATAGAAAATGGTCAATATACATCTCCCCTCATATGAGACACAATTTCAGGGTAAATGGACCAACCAGAACCACTCAGGACCAGTTCCAACACAAGCACTCGTAGTCATAAAAGTGCCCATATTAGGCACATTGATTGTGGCATAACTTTACTTCACAACCACCCTGGAAGATTATTTTATACATTATGGTCAATATACATCTCCCCTCATATGAGACACAATTTCAGGGTAAATGGACCAACCAGAACCACCCAAGACAAGTTCCAAGACAACCACTATTTTTGACACAATTTACCCCAATTTGGGCACTTATTCTTGCCTAACATCCACCCAGAACCTCCCTGGAAGATTATTTTATAGAAAATGGTCAATATACATCTCCCCTCATATGAGACACAATTTGAGGGTAAATGGACCAACCAGAACCACTCAGGACCAGTTCCAACACAAGCACTCGTTGTCATAAAAGTGCCCATATTAGGTACATTGATTGTGGCATAACTTTACTTCACGACCACCCTGGAAGATTATTTTATACAAAATGGTCAATATACGTCTACCCTCATATGAGACACAATTTCAGGGTAAATGGACCAACCAGAACCACTCAGGACCAGTTCCAACACAAGCACTCGTAGTCATAAAAGTGCCCATATTAGGCACATTGATTGTGGCATAACTTTACTTCACAACCACCCTGGAAGATTATTTTATACATTCTGGTCAATATACATCTCCCCTCATATGAGACACAATTTCAGGGTAAATGGACCAACCAGAACCACCCAAGACAAGTTCCAAGACAACCACTATTTTTGACGCAATTTACCCCAATTTGGGCACTTATTCTTGCCTAACATCCACCCAGAACCTCCCTGGAAGATTATTTTATAGAAAATGGTCAATATACATCTCCCCTCATATGAGACACAATTTCAGGGTAAATGGACCAACCAGAACCACTCAGGACCAGTTCCAACACAAGCACTCGTTGTCATAAAAGTGCCCATATTAGGCACATTGATTGTGACATAACTTTACTTCACAACCACCCTGGAAGATCATTTTATACAGAATGGTCAATATACATCTCCCCTCATATAAGACAAAATTTCAGGGTAAATGGACCAACCAGAACCACCCAAGACAAGTTCCAAGACCACCACTATTTTTGACGCAATTTACCCCAATTTGGGAACTTATTCTTGCCTAACATCCACCCAGAACCTCCCTGGTAGATTATTTTATAGAAAATGGTCAATATACATCTCCCCTCATATGAGACACAATTTGAGGGTAAATGGACCAACCAGAACCACTCAGGACCAGTTCCAACACAAGCACTCGTTGTCATAAAAGTGCCCATATTATGTACATTGATTGTGGCATAACTTTACTTCACGACCACCCTGGAAGATTATTTTATACAAAATGGTCAATATACGTCTACCCTCATATGAGACACAATTTCAGGGTAAATGGACCAACCAGAACCACTCAGGACCAGTTCCAACACAAGCACTCGTAGTCATAAAAGTGCCCATATTAGGCACATTGATTGTGGCATAACTTTACTTCACAACCACCCTGGAAGATTATTTTATACATTCTGGTCAATATACATCTCCTCTCATATGAGACACAATTTCAGGGTAAATGGACCAACCAGAACCACCCAAGACAAGTTCCAAGACAACCACTATTTTTAACGAAATTTACCCCAATTTGGGCACTATTTCTTGCCTAACATCCACCCAGAACCTCCCTGGAAGATTATTTTATAGAAAATGGTCAATATACATCTCCCCTCATATGAGACACAATTTCAGGCCAAATGGACCAACCAGAACCGCTCAGGACCAGTTCCAACACAAGCACTCGTTGTGATAAAAGTGCCCATATTAGGCACACAGATTGTGGCATAACTTTCTTTCACAACCACCCTGGAAGATTATTTTATACAGAATGGTCAATATACGTCTACCTTCATATGAGACACAATTTCAGGGTAAATGGACCAACCAGAACCACCCAAGACCAGTTCCAATGCAACCACTATTTTTAACGAAAATTACCCCATTTTGGGCACTATTTCTTGCCTAACATCCCCCCAGAACCTCCCTGGAAGACTAATTTTATACAAAATGGTGAATTATACATCTACCCGCAAATGAGACACAATTTCTGGGTAAATGGACCAACCAGAACCGCTCAGGACCAGTTCCAATACAAGCACTCGTTGTCATAAAAGTGTCCATATTAGGTACACTGATTGTGGCATAACTTTGCTTCACGGCATCCCTGGAAGATTATTTTATACAAAATGGTCAATATACATCTACCCTCATATGAGACAAAATTTCAGGGTAAATGGACCAACCAGAACCACCCAAGACCAGTTCCAATGCAACCACTATTTTTAACGAAATTTACCCCATTTTGGGCACTATTTCTGGCCTAACATCCCTCCAGAACCTCCCTGGAAGACTAATTTTACACACATTTGTCAATAATACATCTACCCACAAATAAGACACAATTCCTGGGTAAATGGACCAACCAGAACCACCCAGGACCAGTTCCAATACAAGCACTCGTTGTCATAAAAGTGCCCATATTAGGTACATTGATTGTGGCATAACTTTACTTCACAACATCCTTGGAAGATTATTTTATACAAAATGGTCAATATACGTCTACCCTCATATGAGACAAAATTTTAGGGTAAATGGACCAACCAGAACCACCCAAGACCAGTTCCAAGACAACCACTCTTTTTGACGCAATTTACCCCAATTTGGGCACTTATTCTTGCCTAACATCCACCCAGAACCTCCCTGGAAGATTATTTTATAGAAAATGTTCAATATACATCTCCCCTCATATGAGACACAATTTTAGGTTAAATGGACCAACCAGAACCACTCAGGACCAGTTCCAACACAAGCACTCGTTGTCATAAAAGTGCCCATATTAGGCACATTGATTGTGGCATAACTTTACTTCACAACCACCCTGGAAGATTATTTTATACATTATGGTCAATATACATCTCCCCTCATATGAGACACAATTTCAGGGTAAATGGACCAACCAGAACCACCCAAGACAAGTTCCAAGACAACCACTATTTTTGACGCAATTTACCCCAATTTGGGCACTTATTCTTGCCTAACATCCACCCAGAACCTCCCTGGAAGATTATTTTATAGAAAATGGTCAATATACATCTCCCCTCATATGAGACACAATTTCAGGGTAAATGGACCAACCAGAACCACTCAGGACCAGTTCCAACACAAGCACTCGTTGTCATAAAAGTGCCCATATTAGGCACATTGATTGTGGCATAACTTTACTTCACAACCACCCTGGAAGATTATTTTATACATTATGGTCAATATACATCTCCCCTCATATGAGACACAATTTCAGGGTAAATGGACCAACCAGAACAACCCAAGACCAGTTCCAAGACAACCACTATTTTTGACGCAATTTACCCCAATTTGGGCACTTATTCTTGCCTAACATCCACCAAGAACCTCCCTGGAAGATTATTTTATAGAAAATGGTCAATATACATCTCCCCTCATATGAGACACAATTTCAGGGTAAATGGACCAACCAGAACCACTCAGGACCAGTTCCAACACAAGCACTCGTTGTCATAAAAGTGCCCATATTAGGCACATTGATTGTGGCATAACTTTACTTCACAACCACCCTGGAAGATTGTTTTATACATTATGGTCAATATACATCTCCCCTCATATGAGACACAATTTCAGGGTAAATGGACCAACCAGAACCACCCAAGACAAGTTCTAAGACAACCACTATTTTTGACGCAATTTACCCCAATTTGGGCACTTATTCTTGCCTAACATCCACCCAGAACCTCCCTGGAAGATTATTTTATAGAAAATGGTCAATATACATCTCCCCTCATATGAGACACAATTTCAGGGTAAATGGACCAACCAGAACCACTCAGGACCAGTTCCAACACAAGCACTCGTTGTCATAAAAGTGCCCATATTAGGCACATTGATTGTGGCATAACTTTACTTCACAACCACCCTGGAAGATTATTTTATACAAAATGGTCAATATACATCTACCCTCATATGAGACAAAATTTCAGGGTAAATGGACCAACCAGAACCACCCAAGACCAGTTCCAATGCAACCACTATTTTTAACGAAATTTACCCCAATTTGGGCACTATTTCTGGCCTAACATCCCTCCAGAACCTCCCTGGAAGACTAATTTTACACAAATTTGTCAATAATACATCTACCCACAAATAAGACACAATTCCTGGGTAAATGGACCAACCAGAACCACCCAGGACCAGTTCCAATACAAGCACTCGTTGTCATAAAAGTGCCCATATTAGGTACATTGATTGTGGCATAACTTTACTTCACAACATCCTTGGAAGATTATTTTATACAAAATGGTCAATATACGTCTACCCTCATATGAGACAAAATTTCAGGGTAAATGGACCAACCAGAACCACCCAGGACCAGTTCCAAGACAACCACTATTTTTGACGCAATTTACTCCAATTTGGGCACTTATTCTTGCCTAACATCCACCCAGAACCTCCCTGGAAGATTATTTTATAGAAAATGGTCAATATACATCTCCCCTCATATGAGACACAATTTCAGGGTAAATGGACCAACCAGAACCACTCAGGACCAGTTCCAACACAAGCACTCGTTGTCATAAAAGTGCCCATATTAGGCACATTGATTGTGGCATAACTTTACTTCACAACCACCCTGGAAGATTATTTTATACAAAATGGTCAATATACATCTACCCTCATATGAGACAAAATTTCAGGGTAAATGGACCAACCAGAACCACCCAAGACCAGTTCCAATGCAACCACTATTTTTAACGAAATTTACCCCAATTTGGGCACTATTTCTGGCCTAACATCCCTCCAGAACCTCCCTGGAAGACTAATTTTACACAAATTTGTCAATAATACATCTACCCACAAATAAGACACAATTCCTGGGTAAATGGACCAACCAGAACCACCCAGGACCAGTTCCAATACAAGCACTCGTTGTCATAAAAGTGCCCATATTAGGTACATTGATTGTGGCATAACTTTACTTCAGAACATCCTTGGAAGATTATTTTATACAAAATGGTCAATATACGTCTACCCTCATATGAGACAAAATTTCAGGGTAAATGGACCAACCAGAACCACCCAGGACCAGTTCCAAGACAACCACTATTTTTGACGCAATTTACTCCAATTTGGGCACTTATTCTTGCCTAACATCCACCCAGAACCTCCCTGGAAGATTATTTTATAGAAAATGGTCAATATACATCTCCCCTCATATGAGACACAATTTCAGGGTAAATGGACCAACCAGAACCACTCAGGACCAGTTCCAACACAAGCACTCGTTGTCATAAAAGTGCCCATATTAGGCACATTGATTGTGGCATAACTTTACTTCACAACCACCCTGGAAGATGATTTTATACATTATGGTCAATATACATCTCCCCTCATATGAGACACAATTTGAGGGTAAATGGACCAACCAGAACCACCCAAGACAAGTTCCAAGACAACCACTATTTTTGACGCAATTTACCCCAATTTGGGCACTTATTCTTGCCTAACATCCACCCAGAACCTCCCTGGAAGATTATTTTATAGAAAATGGTCAATATACATCTCCCCTCATATGAGACACAATTTCAGGGTAAATGGACCAACCAGAACCACTCAGGACCAGTTCAAACACAAGCACTCGTTGTCATAAAAGTGCCCATATTAGGCACATTGATTGTGGCATAACTTTACTTCACAACCACCCTGGAAGATTATTTTATACATTATGGTCAATATACATTTCCCCTCATATGAGACACAATTTCAGGGTAAATGGACCAACCAGAACCACTCAGGACCAGTTCCAACACAAGCACTCGTTGTCATAAAAGTGCCCATATTAGGCACATTGATTGTGGCATAACTTTACTTCACAACATCCTTGGAAGATTATTTTATACAAAATGGTCAATATACGTCTACCCACAAATGAGACACAATTCCCGGGTAAATGGACCAACCAGAACCGCTCAGGACCAGTTCCAATACAAGCACTCGTTGTCATAAAAGTGCCCATATTAGGTACATTGATTGTGGCATAACTTTACTTCACGACCACCCTGGAAGATTATTTTATACAAAATGGTCAATATACGTCTACCCTCATATGAGACAAAATTTCAGGGTAAATGGACCAGCCAGAACCACCCAAGACCAGTTCCAAGACAACCACTATTTTTGACGCAATTTACCCCAATTTGGGCACTTATTCTTGCCTAACATCCACCCAGAACCTCCCTGGAAGATTATTTTATAGAAAATGGTCAATATACATCTCCCCTCATATGAGACACAATTTCAGGGTAAATGGACCAACCAGAACCACTCAGGACCAGTTCCAACACAAGCACTCGTAGTCATAAAAGTGCCCATATTAGGCACATTGATTGTGGCATAACTTTACTTCACAACCACCCTGGAAGATTATTTTATACATTATGGTCAATATACATCTCCCCTCATATGAGACACAATTTCAGGGTAAATGGACCAACCAGAACCACCCAAGACAAGTTCCAAGACAACCACTATTTTTGACACAATTTACCCCAATTTGGGCACTTATTCTTGCCTAACATCCACCCAGAACCTCCCTGGAAGATTATTTTATAGAAAATGGTCAATATACATCTCCCCTCATATGAGACACAATTTGAGGGTAAATGGACCAACCAGAACCACTCAGGACCAGTTCCAACACAAGCACTCGTTGTCATAAAAGTGCCCATATTAGGTACATTGATTGTGGCATAACTTTACTTCACGACCACCCTGGAAGATTATTTTATACAAAATGGTCAATATACGTCTACCCTCATATGAGACACAATTTCAGGGTAAATGGACCAACCAGAACCACTCAGGACCAGTTCCAACACAAGCACTCGTAGTCATAAAAGTGCCCATATTAGGCACATTGATTGTGGCATAACTTTACTTCACAACCACCCTGGAAGATTATTTTATACATTCTGGTCAATATACATCTCCCCTCATATGAGACACAATTTCAGGGTAAATGGACCAACCAGAACCACCCAAGACAAGTTCCAAGACAACCACTATTTTTGACGCAATTTACCCCAATTTGGGCACTTATTCTTGCCTAACATCCACCCAGAACCTCCCTGGAAGATTATTTTATAGAAAATGGTCAATATACATCTCCCCTCATATGAGACACAATTTCAGGGTAAATGGACCAACCAGAACCACTCAGGACCAGTTCCAACACAAGCACTCGTTGTCATAAAAGTGCCCATATTAGGCACATTGATTGTGACATAACTTTACTTCACAACCACCCTGGAAGATCATTTTATACAGAATGGTCAATATACATCTCCCCTCATATAAGACAAAATTTCAGGGTAAATGGACCAACCAGAACCACCCAAGACAAGTTCCAAGACCACCACTATTTTTGACGCAATTTACCCCAATTTGGGAACTTATTCTTGCCTAACATCCACCCAGAACCTCCCTGGAAGATTATTTTATAGAAAATGGTCAATATACATCTCCCCTCATATGAGACACAATTTCAGGGTAAATGGACCAACCAGAACCACTCAGGACCAGTTCCAACACAAGCACTCGTAGTCATAAAAGTGCCCATATTAGGCACATTGATTGTGGCATAACTTTACTTCACAACCACCCTGGAAGATTATTTTATACATTATGGTCAATATACATCTCCCCTCATATGAGACACAATTTCAGGGTAAATGGACCAACCAGAACCACCCAAGACAAGTTCCAAGACAACCACTATTTTTGACACAATTTACCCCAATTTGGGCACTTATTCTTGCCTAACATCCACCCAGAACCTCCCTGGTAGATTATTTTATAGAAAATGGTCAATATACATCTCCCCTCATATGAGACACAATTTGAGGGTAAATGGACCAACCAGAACCACTCAGGACCAGTTCCAACACAAGCACTCGTTGTCATAAAAGTGCCCATATTATGTACATTGATTGTGGCATAACTTTACTTCACGACCACCCTGGAAGATTATTTTATACAAAATGGTCAATATACGTCTACCCTCATATGAGACACAATTTCAGGGTAAATGGACCAACCAGAACCACTCAGGACCAGTTCCAACACAAGCACTCGTAGTCATAAAAGTGCCCATATTAGGCACATTGATTGTGGCATAACTTTACTTCACAACCACCCTGGAAGATTATTTTATACATTCTGGTCAATATACATCTCCCCTCATATGAGACACAATTTCAGGGTAAATGGACCAACCAGAACCACCCAAGACAAGTTCCAAGACAACCACTATTTTTGACGCAATTTACCCCAATTTGGGCACTTATTCTTGCCTAACATCCACCCAGAACCTCCCTGGAAGATTATTTTATAGAAAATGGTCAATATACATCTCCCCTCATATGAGACACAATTTCAGGGTAAATGGACCAACCAGAACCACTCAGGACCAGTTCCAACACAAGCACTCGTTGTCATAAAAGTGCCCATATTAGGCACATTGATTGTGACATAACTTTACTTCACAACCACCCTGGAAGATCATTTTATACAGAATGGTCAATATACATCTCCCCTCATATAAGACAAAATTTCAGGGTAAATGGACCAACCAGAACCACCCAAGACAAGTTCCAAGACCACCACTATTTTTGACGCAATTTACCCCAATTTGGGAACTTATTCTTGCCTAACATCCACCCAGAACCTCCCTGGAAGATTATTTTATAGAAAATGGTCAATATACATCTCCCCTCATATGAGACACAATTCCCGGGTAAATGGACCAACCAGAACCGCTCAGGACCAGTTCCAATACAAGCACTCGTTGTCATAAAAGTGCCCATATTAGGTACATTGATTGTGGCATAACTTTACTTCACGACCACCCTGGAAGATTATTTTATAGAAAATGGTCAATATACGTCTACCCTCATATGAGACAAAATTTCAGGGTAAATGGAACAACCAGAACCACCCAAGACCAGTTCCAAGACAACCACTATTTTTGACGCAATTTACCCCAATTTGGGCACTTATTCTTGCCTAACATCCACCCAGAACCTCCCTGGAAGATTATTTTATAGAAAATGGTCAATATACATCTCCCCTCATATGAGACACAATTTCAGGGTAAATGGACCAACCAGAACCACTCAGGACCAGTTCCAACACAAGCACTCGTTGTCATAAAAGTGCCCATATTAGGCACATTGATTGTGGCATAACTTTACTTCACAACCACCCTGGAATATCATTTTATACAGAATGGTCAATATACATCTCCCCTCATACGAGACAAAATTTCAGGGTAAATGGACCAACCAGAACCACCCAAGACAAGTTCCAAGACCACCACTATTTTTGACGCAATTTACCCCAATTTGGGCACTTATTCTTGCCTAACATCCACCCAGAACCTCCCTGGAAGATTATTTTATAGAAAATGGTCAATATACATCTCCCCTCATATGAGACACAATTTCAGGGTAAATGGACCAACCAGAACCACTCAGGACCAGTTCCAACACAAGCACTCGTTGTCATAAAAGTGCCCATATTAGGCACATTGATTGTGGCATAACTTTACTTCACAACCACCCTGGAAGATTATTTTATACATTATGGTCAATATACATCTCCCCTCATATGAGACACAATTTCAGGGTAAATGGACAAACCAGAACCACCCAAGACAAGTTCCAAGACAACCACTATTTTTAACGAAATTTACCCCAATTTGGGCACTATTTCTTGCCTAACATCCACCCAGAACCTTCCTGGAAGATTATTTTATAGAAAATGGTCAATATACATCTCCCCTCATATGAGAAACAATTTCAGGGCAAATGGACCAACCAGAACCGCTCAGGACCAGTTCCAACACAAGCACTCGTTGTGATAAAAGTGCCCATATTAGGCACACAGATTGTGGCATAACTTTCTTTCACAACCACCCTGGAAGATTATTTTATACAGAATGGTCAATATACGTCTACCTTCATATGAGACACAATTTCAGGGTAAATGGACCAACCAGAACCACCCAAGACCAGTTCCAATGCAACCACTATTTTTAACGAAAATTACCCCATTTTGGGCACTATTTCTTGCCTAACATCCCCCCAGAACCTCCCTGGAAGACTAATTTTATACAAAATGGTGAATTATACATCTACCCGCAAATGAGACACAATTTCTGGGTAAATGGACCAACCAGAACCGCTCAGGACCAGTTCCAATACAAGCACTCGTTGTCATAAAAGTGTCCATATTAGGTACACTGATTGTGGCATAACTTTGCTTCACGGCATCCCTGGAAGATTATTTTATACAAAATGGTCAATATACATCTACCCTCATATGAGACAAAATTTCAGGGTAAATGGACCAACCAGAACCACCCAAGACCAGTTCCAATGCAACCACTATTTTTAACGAAATTTACCCCATTTTGGGCACTATTTCTGGCCTAACATCCCTCCAGAACCTCCCTGGAAGACTAATTTTACACAAATTTGTCAATAATACATCTACCCACAAATAAGACACAATTCCTGGGTAAATGGACCAACCAGAACCACCCAGGACCAGTTCCAATACAAGCACTCGTTGTCATAAAAGTGCCCATATTAGGTACATTGATTGTGGCATAACTTTACTTCACAACATCCTTGGAAGATTATTTTATACAAAATGGTCAATATACATCTCCCCTCATATGAGACAAAATTTCAGGGTAAATGGACCAACCAGAACCACCCAAGACAAGTTCCAAGACCACCACTCTTTTTGACGCAATTTACCCCAATTTGGGCACTTATTCTTGCCTAACATCCACCCAGAACCTCCCTGGAAGATTATTTTATAGAAAATGGTCAATATACATCTCCCCTCATATGAGACACAATTTCAGGGTAAATGGACCAACCAGAACCACTCAGGACCAGTTCCAACACAAGCACTCGTTGTCATAAAAGTGCCCATTTTAGGCACATTGATTGTGGCATAACTTTACTTCACAACCACCCTGGAAGATTATTTTATACATTATGGTCAATATACATCTCCCCTTATATGAGACACAATTTCAGGGTAAATGGACAAACCAGAACCACCCAAGACAAGTTCCAAGACAACCACTATTTTTAACGAAATTTACCCCAATTTGGGCACTATTTCTTGCCTAACATCCACCCAGAACCTCCCTGGAAGATTATTTTATAGAAAATGGTCAATATACATCTCCCCTCATATGAGACACAATTTCAGGGTAAATGGACCAACCAGAACCACTCAGGACCAGTTCCAACACAAGCACTCGTTGTCATAAAAGTGCCCATATTAGGCACATTGATTGTGGCATAACTTTACTTCACAACATCCTTGGAAGATTATTTTATACAAAATGGTCAATATACGTCTACCCACAAATGAGACACAATTCCCGGGTAAATGGACCAACCAGAACCGCTCAGGACCAGTTCCAATACAAGCACTCGTTGTCATAAAAGTGCCCATATTAGGTACATTGATTGTGGCATAACGTTACTTCACGACCACCCTGGAAGATTATTTTATACAAAATGGTCAATATACGTCTACCCTCATATGAGACAAAATTTCAGGGTAAATGGACCAACCAGAACCACCCAGGACCAGTTCCAAGACAACCACTATTTTTGACGCAATTTACTCCAATTTGGGCACTTATTCTTGCCTAACATCCACCCAGAACCTCCCTGGAAGATTATTTTATAGAAAATGGTCAATATACATCTCCCCTCATATGAGACACAATTTCAGGGTAAATGGACCAACCAGAACCACTCAGGACCAGTTCCAACACAAGCACTCGTTGTCATAAAAGTGCCCATATTAGGCACATTGATTGTGGCATAACTTTACTTCACAACCACCCTGGAAGATGATTTTATACATTATGGTCAATATACATCTCCCCTCATATGAGACACAATTTGAGGGTAAATGGACCAACCAGAACCACCCAAGACAAGTTCCAAGACAACCACTATTTTTGACGCAATTTACCCCAATTTGGGCACTTATTCTTGCCTAACATCCACCCAGAACCTCCCTGGAAGATTATTTTATAGAAAATGGTCAATATACATCTCCCCTCATATGAGACACAATTTCAGGGTAAATGGACCAACCAGAACCACTCAGGACCAGTTCCAACACAAGCACTCGTTGTCATAAAAGTGCCCATATTAGGCACATTGATTGTGGCATAACTTTACTTCACAAGATCCTTGGAAGATTATTTTATACAAAATGGTCAATATACGTCTACCCACAAATGAGACACAATTCCCGGGTAAACGGACCAACCAGAACCGCTCAGGACCAGTTCCAATACAAGCACTCGTTGTCATAAAAGTGCCCATATTAGGTACATTGATTGTGGCATAACGTTACTTCACGACCACCCTGGAAGATTATTTTATACAAAATGGTCAATATACGTCTACCCTCATATGAGACAAAATTTCAGGGTAAATGGACCAGCCAGAACCACCCAAGACCAGTTCCAAGACAACCACTATTTTTGACGCAATTTACCCCAATTTGGGCACTTATTCTTGCCTAACATCCACCCAGAACCTCCCTGGAAGATTATTTTATAGAAAATGGTCAATATACATCTCCCCTCATATGAGACACAATTTCAGGGTAAATGGACCAACCAGAACCACTCAGGACCAGTTCCAACACAAGCACTCGTAGTCATAAAAGTGCCCATATTAGGCACATTGATTGTGGCATAACTTTACTTCACAACCACCCTGGAAGATTATTTTATACATTATGGTCAATATACATCTCCCCTCATATGAGACACAATTTCAGGGTAAATGGACCAACCAGAACCACCCAAGACAAGTTCCAAGACAACCACTATTTTTGACACAATTTACCCCAATTTGGGCACTTATTCTTGCCTAACATCCACCCAGAACCTCCCTGGAAGATTATTTTATAGAAAATGGTCAATATACATCTCCCCTCATATGAGACACAATTTGAGGGTAAATGGACCAACCAGAACCACTCAGGACCAGTTCCAACACAAGCACTCGTTGTCATAAAAGTGCCCATATTAGGTACATTGATTGTGGCATAACTTTACTTCACGACCACCCTGGAAGATTATTTTATACAAAATGGTCAATATACGTCTACCCTCATATGAGACACAATTTCAGGGTAAATGGACCAACCAGAACCACTCAGGACCAGTTCCAACACAAGCACTCGTAGTCATAAAAGTGCCCATATTAGGCACATTGATTGTGGCATAACTTTACTTCACAACCACCCTGGAAGATTATTTTATACATTCTGGTCAATATACATCTCCCCTCATATGAGACACAATTTCAGGGTAAATGGACCAACCAGAACCACCCAAGACAAGTTCCAAGACAACCACTATTTTTGACGCAATTTACCCCAATTTGGGCACTTATTCTTGCCTAACATCCACCCAGAACCTCCCTGGAAGATTATTTTATAGAAAATGGTCAATATACATCTCCCCTCAAATGAGACACAAATTCAGGGTAAATGGACCAACCAGAACCACTCAGGACCAGTTCCAACACAAGCACTCGTTGTCATAAAAGTGCCCATATTAGGCACATTGATTGTGACATAACTTTACTTCACAACCACCCTGGAAGATCATTTTATACAGAATGGTCAATATAAATCTCCCCTCATATGAGACAAAATTTCAGGGTAAATGGACCAACCAGAACCACCCAAGACAAGTTCCAAGACCACCACTATTTTTGACACAATTTACCCCAATTTGGGAAATTATTCTTGCCTAACATCCACCCAGAACCTCCCTGGAAGATTATTTTATAGAAAATGGTCAATATACATCTCCCCTCATATGAGACACAATTTCAGGGTAAATGGACCAACCAGAACCACTCAGGACCAGTTCCAACACAAGCACTCATTGTCATAAAAGTGCCGATATTAGGCACATTGATTGTGGCATGACTTTACTTCACAACCACACTGGAAGATTATTTTATACAAAATGGTAAATATACGTCTACCCTCATATGAGACAAAATTTCAGGGTAAATGGACCAACCAGAACCACCCAGGACCAGTTACAATGCAACCACTATTTTTGACGCAATTTACCCCAATTTGGGCACTATTTCTGGCCTAACATCCCCCCAGAACCTCCCTGGAAGACCAATTTTACACAAAATTGTGACTTATACATCTACCCACAAATGAGACACAATTCCCGGGTAAATGGACCAACCAGAACCGCTCAGGACCAGTTCCAATACAAGCACTCGTTGTCATAAAAGTGCCCATATTAGGTACATTGATTGTGGCATAACTTTACTTCACGACCACCCTGGAAGATTATTTTATACAAAATGGTCAATATACGTCTACCCTCATATGAGAGAAAATTTCAGGGTAAATGGACCAACCAGAACCACCCAAGACCAGTTCCAAGACAACCACTATTTTTGACGCAATTTACCCCAATTTGGGCACTTATTCTTGCCTAACATCCACCCAGAACCTCCCTGGAAGACTATTTTATAGAAAATGGTCAATATACATCTCCCCTCATATGAGACACAATTTCAGGGTAAATGGACCAACCAGAACCACCCAAGACAAGTTCCAAGACCACCACTATTTTTGACGCAATTTACCCCAATTTGGGCACTTATTCTTGCCTAACATCCACCCAGAACCTCCCTGGAAGATTATTTTATAGAAAATGGTCAATATACATCTCCCCTCATATGAGACACAATTTCAGGGTAAATGGACCAACCAGAACCACTCAGGACCAGTTCCAACACAAGCACTCGTTGTCATAAAAGTGCCCATATTAGGCACATTGATTGTGGCATAACTTTACTTCACAACATCCTTGGAAGATTATTTTATACAAAATGGTCAATATACGTCTACCCACAAATGAGACACAATTCCCGGGTAAATGGACCAACCAGAACCGCTCAGGACCAGTTCCAATACAAGCACTCGTTGTCATAAAAGTGCCCATATTAGGTACATTGATTGTGGCATAACTTTACTTCACGACCACCCTGGAAGATTATTTTATACAAAATGGTCAATATACGTCTACCCTCATATGAGACAAAATTTCAGGGTAAATGGACCAGCCAGAACCACCCAAGACCAGTTCCAAGACAACCACTATTTTTGACGCAATTTACCCCAATTTGGGCACTTATTCTTGCCTAACATCCACCCAGAACCTCCCTGGAAGATTATTTTATAGAAAATGGTCAATATACATCTCCCCTCATATGAGACACAATTTCAGGGTAAATGGACCAACCAGAACCACTCAGGACCAGTTCCAACACAAGCACTCGTAGTCATAAAAGTGCCCATATTAGGCACATTGATTGTGGCATAACTTTACTTCACAACCACCCTGGAAGATTATTTTATACAAAATGGTCAATATACATCTCCCCTCATATGAGACACAATTTCAGGGTAAATGGACCAACCAGAACCACCCAAGACAAGTTCCAAGACAACCACTATTTTTGACACAATTTACCCCAATTTGGGCACTTATTCTTGCCTAACATCCACCCAGAACCTCCCTGGAAGATTATTTTATAGAAAATGGTCAATATACATCTCCCCTCATATGAGACACAATTTGAGGGTAAATGGACCAACCAGAACCACTCAGGACCAGTTCCAACACAAGCACTCGTTGTCATAAAAGTGCCCATATTAGGTACATTGATTGTGGCATAACTTTACTTCACGACCACCCTGGAAGATTATTTTATACAAAATGGTCAATATACGTCTACCCTCATATGAGACACAATTTCAGGGTAAATGGACCAACCAGAACCACTCAGGACCAGTTCCAACACAAGCACTCGTAGTCATAAAAGTGCCCATATTAGGCACATTGATTGTGGCATAACTTTACTTCACAACCACCCTGGAAGATTATTTTATACATTCTGGTCAATATACATCTCCCCTCATATGAGACACAATTTCAGGGTAAATGGACCAACCAGAACAACCCAAGACCAGTTCCAAGACAACCACTATTTTTGACGCAATTTACCCCAATTTGGGCACTTATTCTTGCCTAACATCCACCCAGAACCTCCCTGGAAGATTATTTTATAGAAAATGGTCAATATACATCTCCCCTCATATGAGACACAATTTCAGGGTAAATGGACCAACCAGAACCACTCAGGACCAGTTCCAACACAAGCACTCGTTGTCATAAAAGTGCCCATATTAGGCACATTGATTGTGGCATAACTTTACTTCACAACCACCCTGGAAGATTGTTTTATACATTATGGTCAATATACATCTCCCCTCATATGAGACACAATTTCAGGGTAAATGGACCAACCAGAACCACCCAAGACAAGTTCTAAGACAACCACTATTTTTGACGCAATTTACCCCAATTTGGGCACTTATTCTTGCCTAACATCCACCCAGAACCTCCCTGGAAGATTATTTTATAGAAAATGGTCAATATACATCTCCCCTCATATGAGACACAATTTCAGGGTAAATGGACCAACCAGAACCACTCAGGACCAGTTCTAACACAAGCACTCGTTGTCATAAAAGTGCCCATATTAGGCACATTGATTGTGGCATAACTTTACTTCACAACCACCCTGGAAGATTATTTTATACAAAATGGTCAATATACATCTACCCTCATATGAGACAAAATTTCAGGGTAAATGGACCAACCAGAACCACCCAAGACCAGTTCCAATGCAACCACTATTTTTAACGAAATTTACCCCAATTTGGGCACTATTTCTGGCCTAACATCCCTCCAGAACCTCCCTGGAAGACTAATTTTACACAAATTTGTCAATAATACATCTACCCACAAATAAGACACAATTCCTGGGTAAATGGACCAACCAGAACCACCCAGGACCAGTTCCAATACAAGCACTCGTTGTCATAAAAGTGCCCATATTAGGTACATTGATTGTGGCATAACTTTACTTCACAACATCCTTGGAAGATTATTTTATACAAAATGGTCAATATACGTCTACCCTCATATGAGACAAAATTTCAGGGTAAATGGACCAACCAGAACCACCCAGGACCAGTTCCAAGACAACCACTATTTTTGACGCAATTTACTCCAATTTGGGCACTTATTCTTGCCTAACATCCACCCAGAACCTCCCTGGAAGATTATTTTATAGAAAATGGTCAATATACATCTCCCCTCATATGAGACACAATTTCAGGGTAAATGGACCAACCAGAACCACTCAGGACCAGTTCCAACACAAGCACTCGTTGTCATAAAAGTGCCCATATTAGGCACATTGATTGTGGCATAACTTTACTTCACAACCACCCTGGAAGATTATTTTATACATTATGGTCAATATACGTCTACCCTCATATGAGACAAAATATCAGGGTAAATGGACCAACCAGAACCACCCAAGACCAGTTCCAAGACAACCACTATTTTTGACGCAATTTACCCCAATTTGGGCACTTATTCTTGCCTAACATCCACCCAGAACCTCCCTGGAAGATTATTTTATAGAAATGGTCAATATACATCTCCCCTCATATGAGACACAATTTCAGGGTAAATGGACCAACCAGAACCACTCAGGACCAGTTCCAACACAAGCACTCGTTGTCATAAAAGTGCCCATATTAGGCACATTGATTGTGGCATAACTTTACTTCACAACCACCCTGGAAGATTATTTTATACATTATGGTCAATATACATCTCCCCTCATATGAGACACAATTTCAGGGTAAATGGACCAACCAGAACCACCCAAGACAAGTTCCAAGACAACCACTATTTTTGACGCAATTTACCCCAATTTGGGCACTTATTCTTGCCTAACATCCACCCAGAACCTCCCTGGAAGATTATTTTATAGAAAATGGTCAATATACATCTCCCCTCATATGAGACACAATTTCAGGGTAAATGGACCAACCAGAACCACTCAGGACCAGTTCCAACACAAGCACTCGTTGTCATAAAAGTGCCCATATTAGGCACATTGATTGTGGCATAACTTTACTTCACAACATCCTTGGAAGATTATTTTATACAAAATGGTCAATATACGTCTACCCACAAATGAGACACAATTCCCGGGTAAATGGACCAACCAGAACCGCTCAGGACCAGTTCCAATACAAGCACTCGTTGTCATAAAAGTGCCCATATTAGGTACATTGATTGTGGCATAACTTTACTTCACGACCACCCTGGAAGATTATTTTATACAAAATGGTCAATATACGTCTACCCTCATATGAGACAAAATTTCAGGGTAAATGGACCAGCCAGAACCACCCAAGACCAGTTCCAAGACAACCACTATTTTTGACGCAATTTACCCCAATTTGGGCACTTATTCTTGCCTAACATCCACCCAGAACCTCCCTGGAAGATTATTTTATAGAAAATGGTCAATATACATCTCCCCTCATATGAGACACAATTTCAGGGTAAATGGACCAACCAGAACCACTCAGGACCAGTTCCAACACAAGCACTCGTAGTCATAAAAGTGCCCATATTAGGCACATTGATTGTGGCATAACTTTACTTCACAACCACCCTGGAAGATTATTTTATACAAAATGGTCAATATACATCTCCCCTCATATGAGACACAATTTCAGGGTAAATGGACCAACCAGAACCACCCAAGACAAGTTCCAAGACAACCACTATTTTTGACACAATTTACCCCAATTTGGGCACTTATTCTTGCCTAACATCCACCCAGAACCTCCCTGGAAGATTATTTTATAGAAAATGGTCAATATACATCTCCCCTCATATGAGACACAATTTGAGGGTAAATGGACCAACCAGAACCACTCAGGACCAGTTCCAACACAAGCACTCGTTGTCATAAAAGTGCCCATATTAGGTACATTGATTGTGGCATAACTTTACTTCACGACCACCCTGGAAGATTATTTTATACAAAATGGTCAATATACGTCTACCCTCATATGAGACACAATTTCAGGGTAAATGGACCAACCAGAACCACTCAGGACCAGTTCCAACACAAGCACTCGTAGTCATAAAAGTGCCCATATTAGGCACATTGATTGTGGCATAACTTTACTTCACAACCACCCTGGAAGATTATTTTATACATTCTGGTCAATATACATCTCCCCTCATATGAGACACAATTTCAGGGTAAATGGACCAACCAGAACAACCCAAGACCAGTTCCAAGACAACCACTATTTTTGACGCAATTTACCCCAATTTGGGCACTTATTCTTGCCTAACATCCACCCAGAACCTCCCTGGAAGATTATTTTATAGAAAATGGTCAATATACATCTCCCCTCATATGAGACACAATTTCAGGGTAAATGGACCAACCAGAACCACTCAGGACCAGTTCCAACACAAGCACTCGTTGTCATAAAAGTGCCCATATTAGGCACATTGATTGTGGCATAACTTTACTTCACAACCACCCTGGAAGATTGTTTTATACATTATGGTCAATATACATCTCCCCTCATATGAGACACAATTTCAGGGTAAATGGACCAACCAGAACCACCCAAGACAAGTTCTAAGACAACCACTATTTTTGACGCAATTTACCCCAATTTGGGCACTTATTCTTGCCTAACATCCACCCAGAACCTCCCTGGAAGATTATTTTATAGAAAATGGTCAATATACATCTCCCCTCATATGAGACACAATTTCAGGGTAAATGGACCAACCAGAACCACTCAGGACCAGTTCTAACACAAGCACTCGTTGTCATAAAAGTGCCCATATTAGGCACATTGATTGTGGCATAACTTTACTTCACAACCACCCTGGAAGATTATTTTATACAAAATGGTCAATATACATCTACCCTCATATGAGACAAAATTTCAGGGTAAATGGACCAACCAGAACCACCCAAGACCAGTTCCAATGCAACCACTATTTTTAACGAAATTTACCCCAATTTGGGCACTATTTCTGGCCTAACATCCCTCCAGAACCTCCCTGGAAGACTAATTTTACACAAATTTGTCAATAATACATCTACCCACAAATAAGACACAATTCCTGGGTAAATGGACCAACCAGAACCACCCAGGACCAGTTCCAATACAAGCACTCGTTGTCATAAAAGTGCCCATATTAGGTACATTGATTGTGGCATAACTTTACTTCACAACATCCTTGGAAGATTATTTTATACAAAATGGTCAATATACGTCTACCCTCATATGAGACAAAATTTCAGGGTAAATGGACCAACCAGAACCACCCAGGACCAGTTCCAAGACAACCACTATTTTTGACGCAATTTACTCCAATTTGGGCACTTATTCTTGCCTAACATCCACCCAGAACCTCCCTGGAAGATTATTTTATAGAAAATGGTCAATATACATCTCCCCTCATATGAGACACAATTTCAGGGTAAATGGACCAACCAGAACCACTCAGGACCAGTTCCAACACAAGCACTCGTTGTCATAAAAGTGCCCATATTAGGCACATTGATTGTGGCATAACTTTACTTCACAACCACCCTGGAAGATTATTTTATACATTATGGTCAATATACGTCTACCCTCATATGAGACAAAATATCAGGGTAAATGGACCAACCAGAACCACCCAAGACCAGTTCCAAGACAACCACTATTTTTGACGCAATTTACCCCAATTTGGGCACTTATTCTTGCCTAACATCCACCCAGAACCTCCCTGGAAGATTATTTTATAGAAATGGTCAATATACATCTCCCCTCATATGAGACACAATTTCAGGGTAAATGGACCAACCAGAACCACTCAGGACCAGTTCCAACACAAGCACTCGTTGTCATAAAAGTGCCCATATTAGGCACATTGATTGTGGCATAACTTTACTTCACAACCACCCTGGAAGATTATTTTATACATTATGGTCAATATACATCTCCCCTCATATGAGACACAATTTCAGGGTAAATGGACCAACCAGAACCACCCAAGACAAGTTCCAAGACAACCACTATTTTTGACGCAATTTACCCCAATTTGGGCACTTATTCTTGCCTAACATCCACCCAGAACCTCCCTGGAAGATTATTTTATAGAAAATGGTCAATATACATCTCCCCTCATATGAGACACAATTTCAGGGTAAATGGACCAACCAGAACCACTCAGGACCAGTTCCAACACAAGCACTCGTTGTCATGAAAGTGCCCATATTAGGCACATTGATTGTGGCATAACTTTACTTCACAACCACCCTGGAAGATTATTTTATACATTATGGTCAATATACATCTCCCCTCATATGAGACACTATTTCAGGGTAAATGGACCAACCAGAACAACCCAAGACCAGTTCCAAGACAACCACTATTTTTGACGCAATTTACCCCAATTTGGGCACTTATTCTTACCTAACATCCACCCAGAACCTCCCTGGAAGATTATTTTATAGAAAATGGTCAATATACATCTCCCCTCATATGAGACACAATTTCAGGGTAAATGGACCAACCAGAACCACTCAGGACCAGTTCCAACACAAGCACTCGTTGACATAAAAGTGCCCATATTAGTCACATTGATTGTGGCATAACTTTACTTCACAACCACCCTGGAAGATTATTTTATACAAAATGGTCAATATACATCTACCCTCATATGAGACAAAATTTCAGGGTAAATGGACCAACCAGAACCACCCAAGACCAGTTCCAATGCAACCACTATTTTTAACGAAATTTACCCCAATTTGGGCACTATTTCTGGCCTAACATCCCTCCAGAACCTCCCTGGAAGACTAATTTTACACAAATTTGTCAATAATACATCTACCCACAAATAAGACACAATTCCTGGGTAAATGGACCAACCAGAACCACCCAGGACCAGTTCCAATACAAGCACTCGTTGTCATAAAAGTGCCCATATTAGGTACATTGATTGTGGCATAACTTTACTTCAGAACATCCTTGGAAGATTATTTTATACAAAATGGTCAATATACGTCTACCCTCATATGAGACAAAATTTCAGGGTAAATGGACCAACCAGAACCACCCAGGACCAGTTCCAAGACAACCACTATTTTTGACGCAATTTACCCCAATTTGGGCACTTATTCTTGCCTAACATCCACCCAGAACCTCCCTGGAAGATTATTTTATAGAAAATGGTCAATATACATCTCCCCTCATATGAGACACAATTTCAGGGTAAATGGACCAACCAGAACCACTCAGGACCAGTTCCAACACAAGCACTCATAGTCATAAAAGTGCCCATATTAGGCACATTGATTGTGGCATAACTTTACTTCACAACCACCCTGGAAGATGATTTTATACATTATGGTCAATATACATCTCCCCTCATATGAGACACAATTTGAGGGTAAATGGACCAACCAGAACCACCCAAGACAAGTTCCAAGACAACCACTATTTTTGACGCAATTTACCCCAATTTAGGCACTTATTCTTGCCTAACATCCACCCAGAACCTCCCTGGAAGATTATTTTATAGAAAATGGTCAATATACATCTCCCCTCATATGAGACACAATTTCAGGGTAAATGGACCAACCAGAACCACTCAGGACCAGTTCCAACACAAGCACTCGTTGTCATAAAAGTGCCCATATTAGGCACATTGATTGTGGCATAACTTTACTTCACAACATCCTTGGAAGATTATTTTATACAAAATGGTCAATATACGTCTACCCACAAATGAGACACAATTCCCGGGTAAATGGACCAACCAGAACCGCTCAGGACCAGTTCCAATACAAGCACTCGTTGTCATAAAAGTGCCCATATTAGGTACATTGATTGTGGCATAACGTTACTTCACGACCACCCTGGAAGATTATTTTATACAAAATGGTCAATATACATCTCCCCTCATATGAGACACAATTTCAGGGTAAATGGACTAACCAGAACCACCCAAGACCAGTTCCAAGACAACCACTATTTTTGACGCAATTTACCCCAATTTGGGCACTTATTCTTGCCTAACATCCACCCAGAACCTCCCTGGAAGATTATTTTATAGAAAATGGTCAATATACATCTCCCCTCATATGAGACACAATTTGAGGGTAAATGGACCAACCAGAACCACTCAGGACCAGTTCCAACACAAGCACTCGTTGTCATAAAAGTGCCCATATTAGGTACATTGATTGTGGCATAACTTTACTTCACGACCACCCTGGAAGATTATTTTATACAAAATGGTCAATATACGTCTACCCTCATATGAGACACAATTTCAGGGTAAATGGACCAACCAGAACCACTCAGGACCAGTTCCAACACAAGCACTCGTAGTCATAAAAGTGCCCATATTAGGCACATTGATTGTGGCATAACTTTACTTCACAACCACCCTGGAAGATTATTTTATACATTCTGGTCAATATACATCTCCCCTCATATGAGACACAATTTCAGGGTAAATGGACCAACCAGAACCACCCAAGACCAGTTCCAAGACAACCACTATTTTTGACGCAATTTACCCCAATTTGGGCACTTATTCTTGCCTAACATCCACCCAGAACCTCCCTGGAAGACTATTTTATAGAAAATGGTCAATATACATCTCCCCTCATATGAGACACAATTTCAGGGTAAATGGACCAACCAGAACCACCCAAGACAAGTTCCAAGACCACCACTATTTTTGACGCAATTTACCCCAATTTGGGCACTTATTCTTGCCTAACATCCACCCAGAACCTCCCTGGAAGACTAATTGTACACAAATTTGTCAATAATACATCTACCCACAAATAAGACACAATTCCTGGGTAAATGGACCAACCAGAACCACCCAGGACCAGTTCCAATACAAGCACTCGTTGTCATAAAAGTGCCCATATTAGGTACATTGATTGTGGCATAACTTTACTTCACGACCACCCTGGAAGATTATTTTATACAAAATGGTCAATATACGTCTACCCTCATATGAGACAAAATTTCAGGGTAAATGGACCAGCCAGAACCACCCAAGACCAGTTCCAAGACAACCACTATTTTTGACGCAATTTACCCCAATTTGGGCACTTATTCTTGCCTAACATCCACCCAGAACCTCCCTGGAAGATTATTTTATAGAAAATGGTCAATATACATCTCCCCTCATATGAGACACAATTTCAGGGTAAATGGACCAACCAGAACCACTCAGGACCAGTTCCAACACAAGCACTCGTTGTCATAAAAGTGCCCATATTAGGTACATTGATTGTGGCATAACTTTACTTCACGACCACCCTGGAAGATTATTTTATACAAAATGGTCAATATACGTCTACCCTCATATGAGACACCATTTCAGGGTAAATGGACCAACCAGAACCACTCAGGACCAGTTCCAACACAAGCACTCGTAGTCATAAAAGTGCCCATATTAGGCACATTGATTGTGGCATAACTTTACTTCACAACCACCCTGGAAGATTATTTTATACATTCTGGTCAATATACATCTCCCCTCATATGAGACACAATTTCAGGGTAAATGGACCAACCAGAACCACCCAAGACAAGTTCCAAGACAACCACTGTTTTTGACGCAATTTACCCCAATTTGGGCACTTATTCTTGCCTAACATCCACCCAGAACCTCCCTGGAAGATTATTTTATAGAAAATGGTCAATATACATCTCCCCTCAAATGAGACACAAATTCAGGGTAAATGGACCAACCAGAACCACTCAGGACCAGTTCCAACACAAGCACTCGTTGTCATAAAAGTGCCCATATTAGGCACATTGATTGTGACATAACTTTACTTCACAACCACCCTGGAAGATCATTTTATACAGAATGGTCAATATAAATCTCCCCTCATATGAGACAAAATTTCAGGGTAAATGGACCAACAAGAACCACCCAAGACAAGTTCCAAGACCACCACTATTTTTGACACAATTTACCCCAATTTGGGAACTTATTCTTGCCTAACATCCACCCAGAACCTCCCTGGAAGATTATTTTATAGAAAATGGTCAATATACATCTCCCCTCATATGAGACACAATTTCAGGGTAAATGGACCAACCAGAACCACTCAGGACCAGTTCCAACACAAGCACTCATTGTCATAAAAGTGCCGATATTAGGCACATTGATTGTGGCATGACTTTACTTCACAACCACACTGGAAGATTATTTTATACAAAATGGTCAATATACGTCTACCCTCATATGAGACAAAATTTCAGGGTAAATGGACCAACCAGAACCACCCAGGACCAGTTACAATGCAACCACTATTTTTGACGCAATTTACCCCAATTTGGGCACTATTTCTGGCCTAACATCCCCCCAGAACCTCCCTGGAAGACCAATTTTACACAAAATTGTGACGTATACATCTACCCACAAATGAGACACAATTCCCGGGTAAATGGACCAACCAGAACCGCTCAGGACCAGTTCCAATACAAGCACTCGTTGTCATAAAAGTGCCCATATTAGGTACATTGATTGTGGCATAACTTTACTTCACGACCACCCTGGAAGATTATTTTATACAAAATGGTCAATATACGTCTACCCTCATATGAGACAAAATTTCAGGGTAAATGGACCAACCAGAACCACCCAAGACCAGTTCCAAGACAAACACTATTTTTGACGCAATTTACCCCAATTTGGGCACTTATTCTTGCCTAACATCCACCCAGAACCTCCCTGGAAGACTATTTTATAGAAAATGGTCAATATACATCTCCCCTCATATGAGACACAATTTCAGGGTAAATGGACCAACCAGAACCACCCAAGACAAGTTCCAAGACCACCACTATTTTTGACGCAATTTACCCCAATTTGGGCACTTATTCTTGCCTAACATCCACCCAGAACCTCCCTGGAAGATTATTTTATAGAAAATGGTCAATATACATCTCCCCTCATATGAGACACAATTTCAGGGTAAATGGACCAACCAGAACCACTCAGGACCAGTTCCAACACAAGCACTCGTTGTCATAAAAGTGCCCATATTAGGCACATTGATTGTGGCATAACTTTACTTCACAACATCCTTGGAAGATTATTTTATACAAAATGGTCAATATACGTCTACCCTCATATGAGACAAAATTTCAGGGTAAATGGACCAACCAGAACCACCCAGGACCAGTTCCAAGACAACCACTATTTTTGACGCAATTTACTCCAATTTGGGCACTTATTCTTGCCTAACATCCACCCAGAACCTCCCTGGAAGATTATTTTATAGAAAATGGTCAATATACATCTCCCCTCATATGAGACACAATTTCAGGGTAAATGGACCAACCAGAACCACTCAGGACCAGTTCCAACACAAGCACTCGTTGTCATAAAAGTGCCCATATTAGGCACATTGATTGTGGCATAACTTTACTTCACAACCACCCTGGAAGATTATTTTATACATTATGGTCAATATACATCTCCCCTCATATGAGACACAATTTCAGGGTAAATGGACCAACCAGAACCACCCAAGACCAGTTCCAAGACAACCACTATTTTTGACGCAATTTACTCCAATTTGGGCACTTATTCTTGCCTAACATCCACCCAGAACCTCCCTGGAAGACTATTTTATAGAAAATGGTCAATATACATCTCCCCTCATATGAGACACAATTTCCACTATTTTTGACGCAATTTACCCCAATTTGGGCACTTATTCTTGCCTAACATCCACCCAGAACCTCCCTGGAAGACTATTTTATAGAAAATGGTCAATATACATCTCCCCTCATATGAGACACAATTTCAGGGTAAATGGACCAACCAGAACCACCCAAGACAAGTTCCAAGACCACCACTATTTTTGACGCAATTTACCCCAATTTGGGCACTTATTCTTGCCTAACATCCACCCAGAACCTCCCTGGAAGATTATTTTATAGAAAATGGTCAATATACATCTCCCCTCATATGAGACACAATTTCAGGGTAAATGGACCAACCAGAACCACTCAGGACCAGTTCCAACACAAGCACTCGTTGTCATAAAAGTGCCCATATTAGGCACATTGATTGTGGCATAACTTTACTTCACAACATCCTTGGAAGATTATTTTATACAAAATGGTCAATATACGTCTACCCACAAATGAGACACAATTCCCGGGTAAATGGACCAACCAGAACCGCTCAGGACCAGTTCCAATACAAGCACTCGTTGTCATAAAAGTGCCCATATTAGGTACATTGATTGTGGCATAACTTTACTTCACGACCACCCTGGAAGATTATTTTATACAAAATGGTCAATATACGTCTACCCTCATATGAGACAAAATTTCAGGGTAAATGGACCAACCAGAACCACCCAAGACCAGTTCCAAGACAACCACTATTTTTGACGCAATTTACCCCAATTTGGGCACTTATTCTTGCCTAACATCCACCCAGAACCTCCCTGGAAGACTATTTTATAGAAAATGGTCAATATACATCTTCCTTCATATGAGACACAATTTCAGGGTAAATGGACCAACCAGAACCACTCAGGACCAGTTCCAACACAAGCACTCGTTGTCATAAAAGTGCCCATATTAGGCACATTGATTGTGGCATAACTTTACTTCACAACCACCCTGGAAGATCATTTTATACAGAATGGTCAATTTACATCTCCCCTCATATGAGACAAAATTTCAGGGTAAATGGACCAACCAGAACCACCCAAGACCAGTTCCAAGACAACCACTATTTTTGACGCAATTTACCCCAATTTGGGCACTTATTCTTGCCTAACATCCACCCAGAACCTCCCTGGAAGACTAATTTATAGAAAATGGTCAATATACATCTCCCCTCATATGAGACACAATTTCAGGGTAAATGGACCAACCAGAACCACTCAGGACCAGTTCCAACACAAGCACTCGTTGTCATAAAAGTGCCCATATTAGGCACATTGATTGTGGCATAACTTTACTTCACAACCACCCTGGAAGATCATTTTATACAGAATGGTCAATTTACATCTCCTCTCATATGAGACAAAATTTCAGGGTAAATGGACCAACCAGAACCACCCAAGACAAGTTCCAAGACCACCACTAATTTTGACGCAATTTACCCCAATTTGGGCACTTATTCTTGCTTAACATCCACCCAGAACCTCCCTGGAAGATTATTTTATAGAAAATGGTCAATATACATCTCCCCTCATATGAGACACAATTTCAGGGTAAATGGACCAACCAGAACCACTCAGGACCAGTTCCAACACAAGCACTCGTTGTCATAAAAGTGCCCATATTAGGCACATTGATTGTGGCATGACTTTACTTCACAACCACCCTGGAAGATTATTTTATTCAAAATGGTCAATATACGTCTACCCTCATATGAGACAAAATTTCAGGGTAAATGGACCAACCAGAACCACCCAGGACCAGTTACAATGCAACCACTATTTTTGACGCAATTTACCCCAATTTGGGGACTATTTCTGGCCTAACATCCCCCCAGAACCTCTCTGGAAGACCAATTTTACACAAAATTGTGAATTATACATCTACCCACAAATGAGACACAATTCCCGGGTAAATGGACCAACCAGAACCGCTCAGGACCAGTTCCAATACAAGCACTCGTTGTCATAAAAGTGCCCATATTAGGTACATTGATTGTGGCATAACTTTACTTCACGACCACCCTGGAAGATTATTTTATACAAAATGGTCAATATACGTCTACCCTCATATAAGACACAATTTCAGGGTAAATGGACCAACCAGAACCACCCAAGACAAGTTCCAAGACAACCACTATTTTTGACGCAATTTACCCCAATTCGGGCACTTATTCTTGCCTAACATCCACCCTGAACCTCCCTGGAAGACTAATTTTACACAAATTTGTCAATAATACATCTACCCACAAATAAGACACAATTCCTGGGTAAATGGACCAACCAGAACCACCCAGGACCAGTTCCAATACAAGCACTCGTTGTCATAAAAGTGCCCATATTAGGTACATTGATTGTGGCATAACTTTACTTCACAACATCCTTGGAAGATTATTTTATAAAAAATGGTCAATATACGTCTACCCTCATATGAGACAAAATTTCAGGGTAAATGGACCAACCAGAACCACCCAGGACCATTTACAATGCATCCACTATTTGTGACGCAATTTACCCCAATTTGGGCACTATTTCTGGCCTAACATCCCCCCAGAACCTCCCTGGAAGACCAATTTTACACAAAATTGTGAATTTTACATCTACCCACAAATGAGACACAATTCTTGGGTAAATGGACCAACCAGAACCGCTCAGGACCAGTTCCAATACAAGCACTCGTTGTCATAAAAGTGCCCATATTAGGTACATTGATTGTGGCATAACTTTACTTCACGACCACCCTGGAAGATTATTTTATACAAAATGGTCAATATACGTCTACCCTCATATGAGACAAAATTTCAGGGTAAATGGACCAACCAGAACCACCCAAGACCAGTTCCAAGACAACCACTATTTTTGACGCAATTTACCCCAATTTGGGCACTATTTCTGGCCTAACATCCCCCCAGAACCTCCCTGGAAGACCAATTTTACAAAAAAATTGTGAATTATACATCTACCCACAAATGAGACACAATTCCCGGGTAAATGGACCAACCAGAACCGCTCAGGACCAGTTCCAATACAAGCACTCGTTGTCATAAAAGTGCCCATATTAGGTACATTGATCGTGGCATAACTTTACTTCCCGACCACCCTGGAAGATTATTTTATACAAAATGGTCAATATACGTCTACCCTCATATGAGACAAAATTTCAGGGTAAATGGACCAACCAGAACCACCCAAGACCAGTTCCAAGACAACCACTATTTTTGACGCAATTTACCCCAATTTGGGCACTTATTCTTGCCTAACATCCACCCAGAACCTCCCTGGAAGACTATTTTATAGAAAATGGTCAATATACATCTCCCCTCATATGAGACACAATTTCAGGGTAACTGGACCAACCGGAACCACTCAGGACCAGTTCCAACACAAGCACTCGTTGTCATAAAAGTGCCCATATTAGGCACATTGATTGTGGCATAACTTTACTTCACAACCACCCTGGAAGATCATTTTATACAGAATGGTCAATTTACATCTCCCCTCATATGAGACAAAATTTCAGGGTAAATGGACCAACCAGAACCACTCAGGACCAGTTCCAACACAAGCTCTCGTTGTCATGAAAGTGCCCATATTAGGCACATTGATTGTGGCATAACTTTACTTCACAACCACCCTGGAAGATTATTTTATACATTATGGTCAATATACGTCTACCCTCATATGAGACAAAATATCAGGGTAAATGGACCAACCAGAACCACCCAAGACCAGTTCCAAGACAACCACTATTTTTGACGCAATTTACTCCAATTTGGGCACTTATTCTTGCCTAACATCCACCCAGAACCTCCCTGGAAGATTATTTTATAGAAAATGGTCAATATACATCTCCCCTCATATGAGACACAATTTCAGGGTAAATGGACCAACCAGAACCACTCAGGACCAGTTCCAACACAAGCACTCGTTGTCATAAAAGTGCCCATATTAGGCACATTGATTGTGGCATAACTTTACTTCACAACCACCCTGGAAGATTATTTTATACATTATGGTCAATATACGTCTACCCTCATATGAGACAAAATATCAGGGTAAATGGACCAACCAGAACCACCCAAGACCAGTTCCAAGACAACCACTATTTTTGACGCAATTTACCCCAATTTGGGCACTTATTCTTGCCTAACATCCACCCAGAACCTCCCTGGAAGATTATTTTATAGAAATGGTCAATATACATCTCCCCTCAAATGAGACACAAATTCAGGGTAAATGGACCAACCAGAACCACTCAGGACCAGTTCCAACACAAGCACTCGTTGTCATAAAAGTGCCCATATTAGGCACATTGATTGTGACATAACTTTACTTCACAACCACCCTGGAAGATCATTTTATACAGAATGGTCAATATAAATCTCCCCTCATATGAGACAAAATTTCAGGGTAAATGGACCAACCAGAACCACCCAAGACAAGTTCCAAGACCACCACTATTTTTGACACAATTTACCCCAATTTGGGAACTTATTCTTGCCTAACATCCACCCAGAACCTCCCTGGAAGATTATTTTATAGAAAATGGTCAATATACATCTCCCCTCATATGAGACACAATTTCAGGGTAAATGGACCAACCAGAACCACTCAGGACCAGTTCCAACACAAGCACTCATTGTCATAAAAGTGCCGATATTAGGCACATTGATTGTGGCATGACTTTACTTCACAACCACACTGGAAGATTATTTTATACAAAATGGTCAATATACGTCTACCCTCATATGAGACAAAATTTCAGGGTAAATGGACCAACCAGAACCACCCAGGACCAGTTACAATGCAACCACTATTTTTGACGCAATTTACCCCAATTTGGGCACTATTTCTGGCCTAACATCCCCCCAGAACCTCCCTGGAAGACCAATTTTACACAAAATTGTGACGTATACATCTACCCACAAATGAGACACAATTCCCGGGTAAATGGACCAACCAGAACCGCTCAGGACCAGTTCCAATACAAGCACTCGTTGTCATAAAAGTGCCCATATTAGGTACATTGATTGTGGCATAACTTTACTTCACGACCACCCTGGAAGATTATTTTATACAAAATGGTCAATATACGTCTACCCTCATATGAGACAAAATTTCAGGGTAAATGGACCAACCAGAACCACCCAAGACCAGTTCCAAGACAAACACTATTTTTGACGCAATTTACCCCAATTTGGGCACTTATTCTTGCCTAACATCCACCCAGAACCTCCCTGGAAGACTATTTTATAGAAAATGGTCAATATACATCTCCCCTCATATGAGACACAATTTCAGGGTAAATGGACCAACCAGAACCACCCAAGACAAGTTCCAAGACCACCACTATTTTTGACGCAATTTACCCCAATTTGGGCACTTATTCTTGCCTAACATCCACCCAGAACCTCCCTGGAAGATTATTTTATAGAAAATGGTCAATATACATCTCCCCTCATATGAGACACAATTTCAGGGTAAATGGACCAACCAGAACCACTCAGGACCAGTTCCAACACAAGCACTCGTTGTCATAAAAGTGCCCATATTAGGCACATTGATTGTGGCATAACTTTACTTCACAACATCCTTGGAAGATTATTTTATACAAAATGGTCAATATACGTCTACCCTCATATGAGACAAAATTTCAGGGTAAATGGACCAACCAGAACCACCCAGGACCAGTTCCAAGACAACCACTATTTTTGACGCAATTTACTCCAATTTGGGCACTTATTCTTGCCTAACATCCACCCAGAACCTCCCTGGAAGATTATTTTATAGAAAATGGTCAATATACATCTCCCCTCATATGAGACACAATTTCAGGGTAAATGGACCAACCAGAACCACTCAGGACCAGTTCCAACACAAGCACTCGTTGTCATAAAAGTGCCCATATTAGGCACATTGATTGTGGCATAACTTTACTTCACAACCACCCTGGAAGATTATTTTATACATTATGGTCAATATACGTCTACCCTCATATGAGACAAAATATCAGGGTAAATGGACCAACCAGAACCACCCAAGACCAGTTCCAAGACAACCACTATTTTTGACGCAATTTACCCCAATTTGGGCACTTATTCTTGCCTAACATCCACCCAGAACCTCCCTGGAAGATTATTTTATAGAAATGGTCAATATACATCTCCCCTCATATGAGACACAATTTCAGGGTAAATGGACCAACCAGAACCACTCAGGACCAGTTCCAACACAAGCACTCGTTGTCATAAAAGTGCCCATATTAGGCACATTGATTGTGGCATAACTTTACTTCACAACCACCCTGGAAGATTATTTTATACATTATGGTCAATATACATCTCCCCTCATATGAGACACAATTTCAGGGTAAATGGACCAACCAGAACCACCCAAGACCAGTTCCAAGACAACCACTATTTTTGACGCAATTTACTCCAATTTGGGCACTTATTCTTGCCTAACATCCACCCAGAACCTCCCTGGAAGACTATTTTATAGAAAATGGTCAATATACATCTCCCCTCATATGAGACACAATTTCCACTATTTTTGACGCAATTTACCCCAATTTGGGCACTTATTCTTGCCTAACATCCACCCAGAACCTCCCTGGAAGACTATTTTATAGAAAATGGTCAATATACATCTCCCCTCATATGAGACACAATTTCAGGGTAAATGGACCAACCAGAACCACCCAAGACAAGTTCCAAGACCACCACTATTTTTGACGCAATTTACCCCAATTTGGGCACTTATTCTTGCCTAACATCCACCCAGAACCTCCCTGGAAGATTATTTTATAGAAAATGGTCAATATACATCTCCCCTCATATGAGACACAATTTCAGGGTAAATGGACCAACCAGAACCACTCAGGACCAGTTCCAACACAAGCACTCGTTGTCATAAAAGTGCCCATATTAGGCACATTGATTGTGGCATAACTTTACTTCACAACATCCTTGGAAGATTATTTTATACAAAATGGTCAATATACGTCTACCCACAAATAAGACACAATTCCCGGGTAAATGGACCAACCAGAACCGCTCAGGACCAGTTCCAATACAAGCACTCGTTGTCATAAAAGTGCCCATATTAGGTACATTGATTGTGGCATAACTTTACTTCACGACCACCCTGGAAGATTATTTTATACAAAATGGTCAATATACGTCTACCCTCATATGAGACAAAATTTCAGGGTAAATGGACCAACCAGAACCACCCAAGACCAGTTCCAAGACAACCACTATTTTTGACGCAATTTACCCCAATTTGGGCACTTATTCTTGCCTAACATCCACCCAGAACCTCCCTGGAAGACTATTTTATAGAAAATGGTCAATATACATCTTCCTTCATATGAGACACAATTTCAGGGTAAATGGACCAACCAGAACCACTCAGGACCAGTTCCAACACAAGCACTCGTTGTCATAAAAGTGCCCATATTAGGCACATTGATTGTGGCATAACTTTACTTCACAACCACCCTGGAAGATCATTTTATACAGAATGGTCAATTTACATCTCCCCTCATATGAGACAAAATTTCAGGGTAAATGGACCAACCAGAACCACCCAAGACCAGTTCCAAGACAACCACTATTTTTGACGCAATTTACCCCAATTTGGGCACTTATTCTTGCCTAACATCCACCCAGAACCTCCCTGGAAGACTAATTTATAGAAAATGGTCAATATACATCTCCCCTCATATGAGACACAATTTCAGGGTAAATGGACCAACCAGAACCACTCAGGACCAGTTCCAACACAAGCACTCGTTGTCATAAAAGTGCCCATATTAGGCACATTGATTGTGGCATAACTTTACTTCACAACCACCCTGGAAGATCATTTTATACAGAATGGTCAATTTACATCTCCCCTCATATGAGACAAAATTTCAGGGTAAATGGACCAACCAGAACCACCCAAGACAAGTTCCAAGACCACCACTAATTTTGACGCAATTTACCCCAATTTGGGCACTTATTCTTGCTTAACATCCACCCAGAACCTCCCTGGAAGATTATTTTATAGAAAATGGTCAATATACATCTCCCCTCATATGAGACACAATTTCAGGGTAAATGGACCAACCAGAACCACTCAGGACCAGTTCCAACACAAGCACTCGTTGTCATAAAAGTGCCCATATTAGGCACATTGATTGTGGCATGACTTTACTTCACAACCACCCTGGAAGATTATTTTATACAAAATGGTCAATATACGTCTACCCTCATATGAGACAAAATTTCAGGGTAAATGGACCAACCAGAACCACCCAGGACCAGTTACAATGCAACCACTATTTTTGACACAATTTACCCCAATTTGGGGACTATTTCTGGCCTAACATCCCCCCAGAACCTCTCTGGAAGACCAATTTTACACAAAATTGTGAATTATACATCTACCCACAAATGAGACACAATTCCCGGGTAAATGGACCAACCAGAACCGCTCAGGACCAGTTCCAATACAAGCACTCGTTGTCATAAAAGTGCCCATATTAGGTACATTGATTGTGGCATAACTTTACTTCACGACCACCCTGGAAGATTATTTTATACAAAATGGTCAATATACGTCTACCCTCATATAAGACACAATTTCAGGGTAAATGGACCAACCAGAACCACCCAAGACAAGTTCCAAGACAACCACTATTTTTGACGCAATTTACCCCAATTCGGGCACTTATTCTTGCCTAACATCCACCCTGAACCTCCCTGGAAGACTAATTTTACACAAATTTGTCAATAATACATCTACCCACAAATAAGACACAATTCCTGGGTAAATGGACCAACCAGAACCACCCAGGACCAGTTCCAATACAAGCACTCGTTGTCATAAAAGTGCCCATATTAGGTACATTGATTGTGGCATAACTTTACTTCACAACATCCTTGGAAGATTATTTTATAAAAAATGGTCAATATACGTCTACCCTCATATGAGACAAAATTTCAGGGTAAATGGACCAACCAGAACCACCCAGGACCATTTACAATGCATCCACTATTTGTGACGCAATTTACCCCAATTTGGGCACTATTTCTGGCCTAACATCCCCCCAGAACCTCCCTGGAAGACCAATTTTACACAAAATTGTGAATTTTACATCTACCCACAAATGAGACACAATTCTTGGGTAAATGGACCAACCAGAACCGCTCAGGACCAGTTCCAATACAAGCACTCGTTGTCATAAAAGTGCCCATATTAGGTACATTGATTGTGGCATAACTTTACTTCACGACCACCCTGGAAGATTATTTTATACAAAATGGTCAATATACGTCTACCCTCATATGAGACAAAATTTCAGGGTAAATGGACCAACCAGAACCACCCAAGACCAGTTCCAAGACAACCACTATTTTTGACGCAATTTACCCCAATTTGGGCACTATTTCTGGCCTAACATCCCCCCAGAACCTCCCTGGAAGACCAATTTTACAAAAAAATTGTGAATTATACATCTACCCACAAATGAGACACAATTCCCGGGTAAATGGACCAACCAGAACCGCTCAGGACCAGTTCCAATACAAGCACTCGTTGTCATAAAAGTGCCCATATTAGGTACATTGATCGTGGCATAACTTTACTTCCCGACCACCCTGGAAGATTATTTTATACAAAATGGTCAATATACGTCTACCCTCATATGAGACAAAATTTCAGGGTAAATGGACCAACCAGAACCACCCAAGACCAGTTCCAAGACAACCACTATTTTTGACGCAATTTACCCCAATTTGGGCACTTATTCTTGCCTAACATCCACCCAGAACCTCCCTGGAAGACTATTTTATAGAAAATGGTCAATATACATCTCCCCTCATATGAGACACAATTTCAGGGTAACTGGACCAACCGGAACCACTCAGGACCAGTTCCAACACAAGCACTCGTTGTCATAAAAGTGCCCATATTAGGCACATTGATTGTGGCATAACTTTACTTCACAACCACCCTGGAAGATCATTTTATACAGAATGGTCAATTTACATCTCCCCTCATATGAGACAAAATTTCAGGGTAAATGGACCAACCAGAACCACTCAGGACCAGTTCCAACACAAGCTCTCGTTGTCATGAAAGTGCCCAGATTAGGCACATTGATTGTGGCATAACTTTACTTCACAACCACCCTGGAAGATTATTTTATACATTATGGTCAATATACGTCTACCCTCATATGAGACAAAATATCAGGGTAAATGGACCAACCAGAACCACCCAAGACCAGTTCCAAGACAACCACTATTTTTGACGCAATTTACTCCAATTTGGGCACTTATTCTTGCCTAACATCCACCCAGAACCTCCCTGGAAGATTATTTTATAGAAAATGGTCAATATACATCTCCCCTCATATGAGACACAATTTCAGGGTAAATGGACCAACCAGAACCACTCAGGACCAGTTCCAACACAAGCACTCGTTGTCATAAAAGTGCCCATATTAGGCACATTGATTGTGGCATAACTTTACTTCACAACCACCCTGGAAGATTATTTTATACATTATGGTCAATATACGTCTACCCTCATATGAGACAAAATATCAGGGTAAATGGACCAACCAGAACCACCCAAGACCAGTTCCAAGACAACCACTATTTTTGACGCAATTTACCCCAATTTGGGCACTTATTCTTGCCTAACATCCACCCAGAACCTCCCTGGAAGATTATTTTATAGAAATGGTCAATATACATCTCCCCTCATATGAGACACAATTTCAGGGTAAATGGACCAACCAGAACCACTCAGGACCAGTTCCAACACAAGCACTCGTTGTCATAAAAGTGCCCATATTAGGCACATTGATTGTGGCATAACTTTACTTCACAACCACCCTGGAAGATTATTTTATACATTATGGTCAATATACATCTCCCCTCATATGAGACACAATTTCAGGGTAAATGGACCAACCAGAACCACCCAAGACAAGTTCCAAGACAACCACTATTTTTGACGCAATTTACCCCAATTTGGGCACTTATTCTTGCCTAACATCCACCCAGAACCTCCCTGGAAGATTATTTTATAGAAAATGGTCAATATACATCTCCCCTCATATGAGACACAATTTCAGGGTAAATGGACCAACCAGAACCACTCAGGACCAGTTCCAACACAAGCTCTCGTTGTCATGAAAGTGCCCATATTAGGCACATTGATTGTGGCATAACTTTACTTCACAACCACCCTGGAAGATTATTTTATACATTATGGTCAATATACATCTCCCCTCATATGAGACACTATTTCAGGGTAAATGGACCAACCAGAACAACCCAAGACCAGTTCCAAGACAACCACTATTTTTGACGCAATTTACCCCAATTTGGGCACTTATTCTTGCCTAACATCCACCCAGAACCTCCCTGGAAGATTATTTTATAGAAAATGGTCAATATACATCTCCCCTCATATGAGACACAATTTTAGGGTAAATGGACCAACCAGAACCACTCAGGACCAGTTCCAACACAAGCACTCGTTGACATAAAAGTGCCCATATTAGGCACATTGATTGTGGCATAACTTTACTTCACAACCACCCTGGAAGATTATTTTATACAAAATGGTCAATATACATCTACCCTCATATGAGACAAAATTTCAGGGTAAATGGACCAACCAGAACCACCCAAGACCAGTTCCAATGCAACCACTATTTTTAACGAAATTTACCCCAATTTGGGCACTATTTCTGGCCTAACATCCCTCCAGAACCTCCCTGGAAGACTAATTTTACACAAATTTGTCAATAATACATCTACCCACAAATAAGACACAATTCCTGGGTAAATGGACCAACCAGAACCACCCAGGACCAGTTCCAATACAAGCACTCGTTGTCATAAAAGTGCCCATATTAGGTACATTGATTGTGGCATAACTTTACTTCACGACCACCCTGGAAGATTATTTTATACAAAATGGTCAATATACGTCTACCCTCATATGAGACAAAATTTCAGGGTAAATGGACCAGCCAGAACCACCCAAGACCAGTTCCAAGACAACCACTATTTTTGACGCAATTTACCCCAATTTGGGCACTTATTCTTGCCTAACATCCACCCAGAACCTCCCTGGAAGATTATTTTATAGAAAATGGTCAATATACATCTCCCCTCATATGAGACACAATTTCAGGGTAAATGGACCAACCAGAACCACTCAGGACCAGTTCCAACACAAGCACTCGTAGTCATAAAAGTGCCCATATTAGGCACATTGATTGTGGCATAACTTTACTTCACAACCACCCTGGAAGATTATTTTATACATTATGGTCAATATACATCTCCCCTCATATGAGACACAATTTCAGGGTAAATGGACCAACCAGAACCACCCAAGACAAGTTCCAAGACAACCACTATTTTTGACACAATTTACCCCAATTTGGGCACTTATTCTTGCCTAACATCCACCCAGAACCTCCCTGGAAGATTATTTTATAGAAAATGGTCAATATACATCTCCCCTCATATGAGACACAATTTGAGGGTAAATGGACCAACCAGAACCACTCAGGACCAGTTCCAACACAAGCACTCGTTGTCATAAAAGTGCCCATATTAGGTACATTGATTGTGGCATAACTTTACTTCACGACCACCCTGGAAGATTATTTTATACAAAATGGTCAATATACGTCTACCCTCATATGAGACACAATTTCAGGGTAAATGGACCAACCAGAACCACTCAGGACCAGTTCCAACACAAGCACTCGTAGTCATAAAAGTGCCCATATTAGGCACATTGATTGTGGCATAACTTTACTTCACAACCACCCTGGAAGATTATTTTATACATTCTGGTCAATATACATCTCCCCTCATATGAGACACAATTTCAGGGTAAATGGACCAACCAGAACCACCCAAGACCAGTTCAAAGACAACCACTATTTTTGACGCAATTTACCCCAATTTGGGCACTTATTCTTGCCTAACATCCACCCAGAACCTCCCTGGAAGACTATTTTATAGAAAATGGTCAATATACATCTCCCCTCATATGAGACACAATTTCAGGGTAAATGGACCAACCAGAACCACCCAAGACAAGTTCCAAGACCACCACTATTTTTGACGCAATTTACCCCAATTTGGGCACTTATTCTTGCCTAACATCCACCCAGAACCTCCCTGGAAGATTATTTTATAGAAAATGGTCAATATACATCTCCCCTCATATGAGACACAATTTCAGGGTAAATGGACCAACCAGAACCACTCAGGACCAGTTCCAACACAAGCACTCGTTGTCATAAAAGTGCCCATATTAGGCACATTGATTGTGGCATAACTTTACTTCACAACATCCTTGGAAGATTATTTTATACAAAATGGTCAATATACGTCTACCCACAAATGAGACACAATTCCCGGGTAAATGGACCAACCAGAACCGCTCAGGACCAGTTCCAATACAAGCACTCGTTGTCATAAAAGTGCCCATATTAGGTACATTGATTGTGGCATAACTTTACTTCACGACCACCCTGGAAGATTATTTTATACAAAATGGTCAATATACGTCTACCCTCATATGAGACAAAATTTCAGGGTAAATGGACCAACCAGAACCACCCAAGACCAGTTCCAAGACAACCACTATTTTTGACGCAATTTACCCCAATTTGGGCACTTATTCTTGCCTAACATCCACCCAGAACCTCCCTGGAAGACTATTTTATAGAAAATGGTCAATATACATCTTCCTTCATATGAGACACAATTTCAGGGTAAATGGACCAACCAGAACCACTCAGGACCAGTTCCAACACAAGCACTCGTTGTCATAAAAGTGCCCATATTAGGCACATTGATTGTGGCATAACTTTACTTCACAACCACCCTGGAAGATCATTTTATACAGAATGGTCAATTTACATCTCCCCTCATATGAGACAAAATTTCAGGGTAAATGGACCAACCAGAACCACCCAAGACCAGTTCCAAGACAACCACTATTTTTGACGCAATTTACCCCAATTTGGGCACTTATTCTTGCCTAACATCCACCCAGAACCTCCCTGGAAGAATAATTTATAGAAAATGGTCAATATACATCTCCCCTCATATGAGACACAATTTCAGGGTAAATGGACCAACCAGAACCACTCAGGACCAGTTCCAACACAAGCACTCGTTGTCATAAAAGTGCCCATATTAGGCACATTGATTGTGGCATAACTTTACTTCACAACCACCCTGGAAGATCATTTTATACAGAATGGTCAATTTACATCTCCCCTCATATGAGACAAAATTTCAGGGTAAATGGACCAACCAGAACCACCCAAGACAAGTTCCAAGACCACCACTAATTTTGACGCAATTTACCCCAATTTGGGCACTTATTCTTGCTTAACATCCACCCAGAACCTCCCTGGAAGATTATTTTATAGAAAATGGTCAATATACATCTCCCCTCATATGAGACACAATTTCAGGGTAAATGGACCAACCAGAACCACTCAGGACCAGTTCCAACACAAGCACTCGTTGTCATAAAAGTGCCCATATTAGGCACATTGATTGTGGCATGACTTTACTTCACAACCACCCTGGAAGATTATTTTATACAAAATGGTCAATATACGTCTACCCTCATATGAGACAAAATTTCAGGGTAAATGGACCAACCAGAACCACCCAGGACCAGTTACAATGCAACCACTATTTTTGACGCAATTTACCCCAATTTGGGGACTATTTCTGGCCTAACATCCCCCCAGAACCTCTCTGGAAGACCAATTTTACACAAAATTGTGAATTATACATCTACCCACAAATGAGACACAATTCCCGGGTAAATGGACCAACCAGAACCGCTCAGGACCAGTTCCAATACAAGCACTCGTTGTCATAAAAGTGCCCATATTAGGTACATTGATTGTGGCATAACTTTACTTCACGACCACCCTGGAAGATTATTTTATACAAAATGGTCAATATACGTCTACCCTCATATAAGACACAATTTCAGGGTAAATGGACCAACCAGAACCACCCAAGACAAGTTCCAAGACAACCACTATTTTTGACGCAATTTACCCCAATTCGGGCACTTATTCTTGCCTAACATCCACCCTGAACCTCCCTGGAAGACTAATTTTACACAAATTTGTCAATAATACATCTACCCACAAATAAGACACAATTCCTGGGTAAATGGACCAACCAGAACCACCCAGGACCAGTTCCAATACAAGCACTCGTTGTCATAAAAGTGCCCATATTAGGTACATTGATTGTGGCATAACTTTACTTCACAACATCCTTGGAAGATTATTTTATAAAAAATGGTCAATATACGTCTACCCTCATATGAGACAAAATTTCAGGGTAAATGGACCAACCAGAACCACCCAGGACCATTTACAATGCATCCACTATTTGTGACGCAATTTACCCCAATTTGGGCACTATTTCTGGCCTAACATCCCCCCAGAACCTCCCTGGAAGACCAATTTTACACAAAATTGTGAATTTTACATCTACCCACAAATGAGACACAATTCTTGGGTAAATGGACCAACCAGAACCGCTCAGGACCAGTTCCAATACAAGCACTCGTTGTCATAAAAGTGCCCATATTAGGTACATTGATTGTGGCATAACTTTACTTCACGACCACCCTGGAAGATTATTTTATACAAAATGGTCAATATACGTCTACCCTCATATGAGACAAAATTTCAGGGTAAATGGACCAACCAGAACCACCCAAGACCAGTTCCAAGACAACCACTATTTTTGACGCAATTTACCCCAATTTGGGCACTATTTCTGGCCTAACATCCCCCCAGAACCTCCCTGGAAGACCAATTTTACAAAAAAATTGTGAATTATACATCTACCCACAAATGAGACACAATTCCCGGGTAAATGGACCAACCAGAACCGCTCAGGACCAGTTCCAATACAAGCACTCGTTGTCATAAAAGTGCCCATATTAGGTACATTGATCGTGGCATAACTTTACTTCCCGACCACCCTGGAAGATTATTTTATACAAAATGGTCAATATACGTCTACCCTCATATGAGACAAAATTTCAGGGTAAATGGACCAACCAGAACCACCCAAGACCAGTTCCAAGACAACCACTATTTTTGACGCAATTTACCCCAATTTGGGCACTTATTCTTGCCTAACATCCACCCAGAACCTCCCTGGAAGACTATTTTATAGAAAATGGTCAATATACATCTCCCCTCATATGAGACACAATTTCAGGGTAACTGGACCAACCGGAACCACTCAGGACCAGTTCCAACACAAGCACTCGTTGTCATAAAAGTGCCCATATTAGGCACATTGATTGTGGCATAACTTTACTTCACAACCACCCTGGAAGATCATTTTATACAGAATGGTCAATTTACATCTCCCCTCATATGAGACAAAATTTCAGGGTAAATGGACCAACCAGAACCACTCAGGACCAGTTCCAACACAAGCTCTCGTTGTCATGAAAGTGCCCAGATTAGGCACATTGATTGTGGCATAACTTTACTTCACAACCACCCTGGAAGATTATTTTATACATTATGGTCAATATACGTCTACCCTCATATGAGACAAAATATCAGGGTAAATGGACCAACCAGAACCACCCAAGACCAGTTCCAAGACAACCACTATTTTTGACGCAATTTACTCCAATTTGGGCACTTATTCTTGCCTAACATCCACCCAGAACCTCCCTGGAAGATTATTTTATAGAAAATGGTCAATATACATCTCCCCTCATATGAGACACAATTTCAGGGTAAATGGACCAACCAGAACCACTCAGGACCAGTTCCAACACAAGCACTCGTTGTCATAAAAGTGCCCATATTAGGCACATTGATTGTGGCATAACTTTACTTCACAACCACCCTGGAAGATTATTTTATACATTATGGTCAATATACGTCTACCCTCATATGAGACAAAATATCAGGGTAAATGGACCAACCAGAACCACCCAAGACCAGTTCCAAGACAACCACTATTTTTGACGCAATTTACCCCAATTTGGGCACTTATTCTTGCCTAACATCCACCCAGAACCTCCCTGGAAGATTATTTTATAGAAATGGTCAATATACATCTCCCCTCATATGAGACACAATTTCAGGGTAAATGGACCAACCAGAACCACTCAGGACCAGTTCCAACACAAGCACTCGTTGTCATAAAAGTGCCCATATTAGGCACATTGATTGTGGCATAACTTTACTTCACAACCACCCTGGAAGATTATTTTATACATTATGGTCAATATACATCTCCCCTCATATGAGACACAATTTCAGGGTAAATGGACCAACCAGAACCACCCAAGACAAGTTCCAAGACAACCACTATTTTTGACGCAATTTACCCCAATTTGGGCACTTATTCTTGCCTAACATCCACCCAGAACCTCCCTGGAAGATTATTTTATAGAAAATGGTCAATATACATCTCCCCTCATATGAGACACAATTTCAGGGTAAATGGACCAACCAGAACCACTCAGGACCAGTTCCAACACAAGCTCTCGTTGTCATGAAAGTGCCCATATTAGGCACATTGATTGTGGCATAACTTTACTTCACAACCACCCTGGAAGATTATTTTATACATTATGGTCAATATACATCTCCCCTCATATGAGACACTATTTCAGGGTAAATGGACCAACCAGAACAACCCAAGACCAGTTCCAAGACAACCACTATTTTTGACGCAATTTACCCCAATTTGGGCACTTATTCTTGCCTAACATCCACCCAGAACCTCCCTGGAAGATTATTTTATAGAAAATGGTCAATATACATCTCCCCTCATATGAGACACAATTTTAGGGTAAATGGACCAACCAGAACCACTCAGGACCAGTTCCAACACAAGCACTCGTTGACATAAAAGTGCCCATATTAGGCACATTGATTGTGGCATAACTTTACTTCACAACCACCCTGGAAGATTATTTTATACAAAATGGTCAATATACATCTACCCTCATATGAGACAAAATTTCAGGGTAAATGGACCAACCAGAACCACCCAAGACCAGTTCCAATGCAACCACTATTTTTAACGAAATTTACCCCAATTTGGGCACTATTTCTGGCCTAACATCCCTCCAGAACCTCCCTGGAAGACTAATTTTACACAAATTTGTCAATAATACATCTACCCACAAATAAGACACAATTCCTGGGTAAATGGACCAACCAGAACCACCCAGGACCAGTTCCAATACAAGCACTCGTTGTCATAAAAGTGCCCATATTAGGTACATTGATTGTGGCATAACTTTACTTCACGACCACCCTGGAAGATTATTTTATACAAAATGGTCAATATACGTCTACCCTCATATGAGACAAAATTTCAGGGTAAATGGACCAGCCAGAACCACCCAAGACCAGTTCCAAGACAACCACTATTTTTGACGCAATTTACCCCAATTTGGGCACTTATTCTTGCCTAACATCCACCCAGAACCTCCCTGGAAGATTATTTTATAGAAAATGGTCAATATACATCTCCCCTCATATGAGACACAATTTCAGGGTAAATGGACCAACCAGAACCACTCAGGACCAGTTCCAACACAAGCACTCGTAGTCATAAAAGTGCCCATATTAGGCACATTGATTGTGGCATAACTTTACTTCACAACCACCCTGGAAGATTATTTTATACATTATGGTCAATATACATCTCCCCTCATATGAGACACAATTTCAGGGTAAATGGACCAACCAGAACCACCCAAGACAAGTTCCAAGACAACCACTATTTTTGACACAATTTACCCCAATTTGGGCACTTATTCTTGCCTAACATCCACCCAGAACCTCCCTGGAAGATTATTTTATAGAAAATGGTCAATATACATCTCCCCTCATATGAGACACAATTTGAGGGTAAATGGACCAACCAGAACCACTCAGGACCAGTTCCAACACAAGCACTCGTTGTCATAAAAGTGCCCATATTAGGTACATTGATTGTGGCATAACTTTACTTCACGACCACCCTGGAAGATTATTTTATACAAAATGGTCAATATACGTCTACCCTCATATGAGACACAATTTCAGGGTAAATGGACCAACCAGAACCACTCAGGACCAGTTCCAACACAAGCACTCGTAGTCATAAAAGTGCCCATATTAGGCACATTGATTGTGGCATAACTTTACTTCACAACCACCCTGGAAGATTATTTTATACATTCTGGTCAATATACATCTCCCCTCATATGAGACACAATTTCAGGGTAAATGGACCAACCAGAACCACCCAAGACCAGTTCAAAGACAACCACTATTTTTGACGCAATTTACCCCAATTTGGGCACTTATTCTTGCCTAACATCCACCCAGAACCTCCCTGGAAGACTATTTTATAGAAAATGGTCAATATACATCTCCCCTCATATGAGACACAATTTCAGGGTAAATGGACCAACCAGAACCACCCAAGACAAGTTCCAAGACCACCACTATTTTTGACGCAATTTACCCCAATTTGGGCACTTATTCTTGCCTAACATCCACCCAGAACCTCCCTGGAAGATTATTTTATAGAAAATGGTCAATATACATCTCCCCTCATATGAGACACAATTTCAGGGTAAATGGACCAACCAGAACCACTCAGGACCAGTTCCAACACAAGCACTCGTTGTCATAAAAGTGCCCATATTAGGCACATTGATTGTGGCATAACTTTACTTCACAACATCCTTGGAAGATTATTTTATACAAAATGGTCAATATACGTCTACCCACAAATGAGACACAATTCCCGGGTAAATGGACCAACCAGAACCGCTCAGGACCAGTTCCAATACAAGCACTCGTTGTCATAAAAGTGCCCATATTAGGTACATTGATTGTGGCATAACTTTACTTCACGACCACCCTGGAAGATTATTTTATACAAAATGGTCAATATACGTCTACCCTCATATGAGACAAAATTTCAGGGTAAATGGACCAACCAGAACCACCCAAGACCAGTTCCAAGACAACCACTATTTTTGACGCAATTTACCCCAATTTGGGCACTTATTCTTGCCTAACATCCACCCAGAACCTCCCTGGAAGACTATTTTATAGAAAATGGTCAATATACATCTTCCTTCATATGAGACACAATTTCAGGGTAAATGGACCAACCAGAACCACTCAGGACCAGTTCCAACACAAGCACTCGTTGTCATAAAAGTGCCCATATTAGGCACATTGATTGTGGCATAACTTTACTTCACAACCACCCTGGAAGATCATTTTATACAGAATGGTCAATTTACATCTCCCCTCATATGAGACAAAATTTCAGGGTAAATGGACCAACCAGAACCACCCAAGACCAGTTCCAAGACAACCACTATTTTTGACGCAATTTACCCCAATTTGGGCACTTATTCTTGCCTAACATCCACCCAGAACCTCCCTGGAAGAATAATTTATAGAAAATGGTCAATATACATCTCCCCTCATATGAGACACAATTTCAGGGTAAATGGACCAACCAGAACCACTCAGGACCAGTTCCAACACAAGCACTCGTTGTCATAAAAGTGCCCATATTAGGCACATTGATTGTGGCATAACTTTACTTCACAACCACCCTGGAAGATCATTTTATACAGAATGGTCAATTTACATCTCCCCTCATATGAGACAAAATTTCAGGGTAAATGGACCAACCAGAACCACCCAAGACAAGTTCCAAGACCACCACTAATTTTGACGCAATTTACCCCAATTTGGGCACTTATTCTTGCTTAACATCCACCCAGAACCTCCCTGGAAGATTATTTTATAGAAAATGGTCAATATACATCTCCCCTCATATGAGACACAATTTCAGGGTAAATGGACCAACCAGAACCACTCAGGACCAGTTCCAACACAAGCACTCGTTGTCATAAAAGTGCCCATATTAGGCACATTGATTGTGGCATGACTTTACTTCACAACCACCCTGGAAGATTATTTTATACAAAATGGTCAATATACGTCTACCCTCATATGAGACAAAATTTCAGGGTAAATGGACCAACCAGAACCACCCAGGACCAGTTACAATGCAACCACTATTTTTGACGCAATTTACCCCAATTTGGGGACTATTTCTGGCCTAACATCCCCCCAGAACCTCTCTGGAAGACCAATTTTACACAAAATTGTGAATTATACATCTACCCACAAATGAGACACAATTCCCGGGTAAATGGACCAACCAGAACCGCTCAGGACCAGTTCCAATACAAGCACTCGTTGTCATAAAAGTGCCCATATTAGGTACATTGATTGTGGCATAACTTTACTTCACGACCACCCTGGAAGATTATTTTATACAAAATGGTCAATATACGTCTACCCTCATATAAGACACAATTTCAGGGTAAATGGACCAACCAGAACCACCCAAGACAAGTTCCAAGACAACCACTATTTTTGACGCAATTTACCCCAATTCGGGCACTTATTCTTGCCTAACATCCACCCTGAACCTCCCTGGAAGACTAATTTTACACAAATTTGTCAATAATACATCTACCCACAAATAAGACACAATTCCTGGGTAAATGGACCAACCAGAACCACCCAGGACCAGTTCCAATACAAGCACTCGTTGTCATAAAAGTGCCCATATTAGGTACATTGATTGTGGCATAACTTTACTTCACAACATCCTTGGAAGATTATTTTATAAAAAATGGTCAATATACGTCTACCCTCATATGAGACAAAATTTCAGGGTAAATGGACCAACCAGAACCACCCAGGACCATTTACAATGCATCCACTATTTGTGACGCAATTTACCCCAATTTGGGCACTATTTCTGGCCTAACATCCCCCCAGAACCTCCCTGGAAGACCAATTTTACACAAAATTGTGAATTTTACATCTACCCACAAATGAGACACAATTCTTGGGTAAATGGACCAACCAGAACCGCTCAGGACCAGTTCCAATACAAGCACTCGTTGTCATAAAAGTGCCCATATTAGGTACATTGATTGTGGCATAACTTTACTTCACGACCACCCTGGAAGATTATTTTATACAAAATGGTCAATATACGTCTACCCTCATATGAGACAAAATTTCAGGGTAAATGGACCAACCAGAACCACCCAAGACCAGTTCCAAGACAACCACTATTTTTGACGCAATTTACCCCAATTTGGGCACTATTTCTGGCCTAACATCCCCCCAGAACCTCCCTGGAAGACCAATTTTACAAAAAAATTGTGAATTATACATCTACCCACAAATGAGACACAATTCCCGGGTAAATGGACCAACCAGAACCGCTCAGGACCAGTTCCAATACAAGCACTCGTTGTCATAAAAGTGCCCATATTAGGTACATTGATCGTGGCATAACTTTACTTCCCGACCACCCTGGAAGATTATTTTATACAAAATGGTCAATATACGTCTACCCTCATATGAGACAAAATTTCAGGGTAAATGGACCAACCAGAACCACCCAAGACCAGTTCCAAGACAACCACTATTTTTGACGCAATTTACCCCAATTTGGGCACTTATTCTTGCCTAACATCCACCCAGAACCTCCCTGGAAGACTATTTTATAGAAAATGGTCAATATACATCTCCCCTCATATGAGACACAATTTCAGGGTAACTGGACCAACCGGAACCACTCAGGACCAGTTCCAACACAAGCACTCGTTGTCATAAAAGTGCCCATATTAGGCACATTGATTGTGGCATAACTTTACTTCACAACCACCCTGGAAGATCATTTTATACAGAATGGTCAATTTACATCTCCCCTCATATGAGACAAAATTTCAGGGTAAATGGACCAACCAGAACCACCCAAGACAAGTTACAAGACCACCACTATTTTTGACGCAATTTACCCCAATTTGGGCACTTATTCTTGCCTAACATCCACCCAGAACCTCCCTGGAAGATTATTTTATAGAAAATGGTCAATATACATCTCCCCTCATATGAGACACAATTTCAGGGTAAATGGACCAACCAGAACCACTCAGGACCAGTTCCAACACAAGCACTCGTTGTCATAAAAGTGCCCATATTAGGCACATTGATTGTGGCATGACTTTACTTCACAACCACCCTGGAAGATTATTTTATACAAAATGGTCAATATACGTCTACCCTCATAGACAAAATTTCAGGGTAAATGGACCAACCAGAACCACCCAGGATCAGTTACAATGCAACCACTATTTTTGACGCAATTTACCCCAATTTGGGCACTATTTCTGGCCTAACATCCCCCCAGAACCTCTCTGGAAGACCAATTTTACACAAAATTGTGAATTATACATCTACCCACAAATGAGACACAATTCCCGGGTAAATGGACCAACCAGAACCGCTCAGGACCAGTTCCAATACAAGCACTCGTTGTCATAAAAGTGCCCATATTAGGTACATTGATTGTGGCATAACTTTACTTCACGACCACCCTGGAAGATTATTTTATACAAAATGGTCAATATACGTCTACCCTCATATAAGACACAATTTCAGGGTAAATGGACCAACCAGAACCACCCAAGACAAGTTCCAAGACAACCACTATTTTTGACGCAATTTACCCCAATTTGGGCACTTATTCTTGCCTAACATCCACCCAGAACCTCCCTGGAAGACTAATTTTACACAAATTTGTCAATAATACATCTAACCACAAATAAGACACAATTCCTGGGTAAATGGACCAACCAGAACCACCCAGGACCAGTTCCAATACAAGCACTCGTTGTCATAAAAGTGCCCATATTAGGTACATTGATCGTGGCATAACTTTACTTCACAACCACCCTGGAAGATCATTTTATAAAGAATGGGCAATTTACATCTCCCCTCATATGAGACAAAATTTCAGGGTAAATGGACCAACCAGAACCACCCAAGACAAGTTCCAAGACCACCACTATTTTTGACGCAATTTACCCCAATTTGGGAACTTATTCTTGCCTAACATCCACCCAGAACCTCTTCTGGAAGATTATTTTATAGAAAATGGTCAATATACATCTCCCCTCATATGAGACACAATTTCAGGGTAAATGGACCACCCAGAACCACTCAGGACCAGTTCCAACACAAGCACTCGTTGTCATAAAAGTGCCCATATTAGGCACATTGATTGTGGCATGACTTTACTTCACAACCACCCTGGAAGATTATTTTATACAAAATGGTCAATATACGTCTACCCTCATATGAGACAAAATTTCAGGGTAAATGGACCAACCAGAACCACCCAGGACCAGTTACAATGCAACCACTATTTTTGACGCAATTTACCCCAATTTGGGCACTATTTCTGGCCTGACATCCCCCCAGAACCTCCCTGGAAGACCAATTGTACACAAAATTGTGAATTATACATCTACCCACAAATGAGACACAATTCCCGGGTAAATGGACCAACCAGAACCGCTCAGGACCAGTTCCAATACAAGCACTCGTTGTCATAAAAGTGCCCATATTAGGTACATTGATTGTGGCATAACTTTACTTCACGACCACCCTGGAAGATTATTTTATACAAAATGGTCAATATACGTCTACCCTCATATGAGACAAAATTTCAGGGTAAATGGACCAACCAGAACCACCCAAGACCAGTTCCAAGACAACAACTATTTTTGACGCAATTTACCCCAATTTGGGCACTTATTCTTGCCTAACATCCACCCAGAACCTCCCTGGAAGATTATTTCATAGAAAATGGTCAATATACATCTCCCCTCATATGAGACACAATTTCAGGGTAAATGGACCAACCAGAACCACTCAGGACCAGTTCCAACACAAGCACTCGTTGTCATAAAAGTGCCCATATTAGGCACATTGATTGTGGCATAACTTTACTTCACAACCACCCTGGAAGATTATTTTATACATTATGGTCAATATACATCTCCCCTCATATAAGACACAATTTCAGGGTAAATGGACCAACCAGAACCACCCAAGACAAGTTCCAAGACAAACACTATTTTGACGCAATTTACCCCAATTTGGGCACTTATTCTTGCCTAACATCCACCCAGAACCTCCCTGGAAGACTAATTTTACACAAATTTGTCAATAATACATCTACCCACAAATAAGACACAATTCCTGGGTAAATGGACCAACCAGAACCACCCAGGACCAGTTCCAATACAAGCACTTGTTGTCATAAAAGTGCCCATATTAGGTACATTGATTGTGGCATAACTTTACTTCACAACATCCTTGGAAGATTATTTTATAAAAAATGGTCAATATAAGTCTACCCTCATATGAGACAAAATTTCAGGGTAAATGGACCAATCAGAACCACCCAGGACCAGTTACAATGCATCCACTATTTTTGACGCAATTTACCCCAATTTGGGCACTATTTCTGGCCTAACATCCCCCCAGAACCTCCCTGGAAGACCAATTTTACACAAAATTGTGAAATATACATCTACCCACAAATGAGACACAATTCTTGGGTAAATGGACCAACCAGAACCGCTCAGGACCAGTTCCAATACAAGCACTCGTTGTCATAAAAGTGCCCATATTAGGTACATTGATTGTGGCATAACTTTACTTCACGACCACCCTGGAAGATTATTTTATACAAAATGGTCAATATACGTCTACCCTCATATGAGACAAAATTTCAGGGTAAATGGACCAACCAGAACCACCCAAGACCAGTTCCAAGGCAACCACTATTTTTGACGCAATTTACCCCAATTTGGGCACTATTTCTGGCCTAACATCCCCCCAGAACCTCCCTGGAAGACCAATTTTACACAAAATTGTGAATTATACATCTACCCACAAATTAGACACAATTCCCGGGTAAATGGACCAACCAGAACCGCTCAGGACCAGTTCCAATACAAGCACTCGTTGTCATAAAAGTGCCCATATTAGGTACATTGATCGTGGCATAACTTTACTTCCTGACCACCCTGGAAGATTATTTTATACAAAATGGTCAATATACGTCTACCCTCATATGAGACAAAATTTCAGGGTAAAAGGAATAACCAGAACCACCCAAGACAAGTTCCAAGACCACCACTATTTTTGACGCAATTTACCCCAATTTGGGCACTTATTCTTGCCTAACATCCACCCAGAACCTCCCTGGAAGATTATTTTAAAGAAAATGGTCAATATACATCTCCCCTCATATGAGACACAATTTCAGGGTAAATGGACCAACCAGAACCACTCAGGACCAGTTCCAATACAAGCACTCGTTGTCATAAAAGTGCCCATATTAGGTACATTGATTGTGGCATAACTTTACTTCACGACCACCCTGGAAGATTATTTTATACAGAATGGTCAATTTACATCTCCCCTCATATGAGACAAAATTTCAGGGTAAATGGACCAACCAGAACCACCCAAGACAAGTTACAAGACCACCACTATTTTTGACGCAATTTACCCCAATTTGGGCACTTATTCTTGCCTAACATCCACCCAGAACCTCCCTGGAAGATTATTTTATAGAAAATGGTCAATATACATCTCCCCTCATATGAGACACAATTTCAGGGTAAATGGACCAACCAGAACCACTCAGGACCAGTTCCAACACAAGCACTCGTTGTCATAAAAGTGCCCATATTAGGCACATTGATTGTGGCATGACTTTACTTCACAACCACCCTGGAAGATTATTTTATACAAAATGGTCAATATACGTCTACCCTCATATGAGACAAAATTTCAGGGTAAATGGACCAACCAGAACCACCCAGGACCAGTTACAATGCAACCACTATTTTTGACGCAATTTACCCCAATTTGGGCACTATTTCTGGCCTAACATCCCCCCAGAACCTCTCTGGAAGACCAATTTTACACAAAATTGTGAATTATACATCTACCCACAAATGAGACACAATTCCCGGGTAAATGGACCAACCAGAACCGCTCAGGACCAGTTCCAATACAAGCACTCGTTGTCATAAAAGTGCCCATATTAGGTACATTGATTGTGGCATAACTTTACTTCACGACCACCCTGGAAGATTATTTTATACAAAATGGTCAATATACGTCTACCCTCATATAAGACACAATTTCAGGGTAAATGGACCAACCAGAACCACCCAAGACAAGTTCCAAGACAACCACTATTTTTGACGCAATTTACCCCAATTTGGGCACTTATTCTTGCCTAACATCCACCCAGAACCTCCCTGGAAGACTAATTTTACACAAATTTGTCAATAATACATCTAACCACAAATAAGACACAATTCCTGGGTAAATGGACCAACCAGAACCACCCAGGACCAGTTCCAATACAAGCACTCGTTGTCATAAAAGTGCCCATATTAGGTACATTGATCGTGGCATAACTTTTCTTTCCGACCACCCTGGAAGATTATTTTATACAAAATGGTCAATATACGTCTACCCTCATAGGAGACAAAATTTCAGGGTAAATGGACCAACCAGAACCACCCAGGACCAGTTACAATGCAACCACTATTTTTGACGCAATTTACCCCAATTTGGGCACTATTTCTGGCCTAACATCCCCCCAGAACCTCCCTGGAAGATTATTTTATAGAAAATGGTCAATATACATCTCCCCTCATATGAAACACAATTTCAGGGTAAATGGACCAACCAGAACCACTCAGGACCAGTTCCAACACAAGCACTCGTTGTCATAAAAGTGCCCATATTAGGCACATTGATTGTGGCATAACTTTACTTCACAACCACCCTGGAAGATCATTTTATACAGAATGGGCAATTTACATCTCCCCTCATATGAGACAAAATTTCAGGGTAAATGGACCAACCAGAACCACCCAAGACAAGTTCCAAGACCACCACTATTTTTGACGCAATTTACCCCAATTTGGGAACTTATTCTTGCCTAACATCCACCCAGAACCTCCCTGGAAGATTATTTTATAGAAAATGGTCAATATACATCTCCCCTCATATGAGACACAATTTCAGGGTAAATGGACCACCCAGAACCACTCAGGACCAGTTCCAACACAAGCACTCGTTGTCATAAAAGTGCCCATATTAGGCACATTGATTGTGGCATGACTTTACTTCACAACCACCCTGGAAGATTATTTTATACAAAATGGTCAATATACGTCTACCCTCATATGAGACAAAATTTCAGGGTAAATGGACCAACCAGAACCACCCAGGACCAGTTACAATGCAACCACTATTTTTGACGCAATTTACCCCAATTTGGGCACTATTTCTGGCCTGACATCCCCCCAGAACCTCCCTGGAAGACCAATTGTACACAAAATTGTGAATTATACATCTACCCACAAATGAGACACAATTCCCGGGTAAATGGACCAACCAGAACCGCTCAGGACCAGTTCCAATACAAGCACTCGTTGTCATAAAAGTGCCCATATTAGGTACATTGATTGTGGCATAACTTTACTTCACGACCACCCTGGAAGATTATTTTATACAAAATGGTCAATATACGTCTACCCTCATATGAGACAAAATTTCAGGGTAAATGGACCAACCAGAACCACCCAAGACCAGTTCCAAGACAACAACTATTTTTGACGCAATTTACCCCAATTTGGGCACTTATTCTTGCCTAACATCCACCCAGAACCTCCCTGGAAGATTATTTCATAGAAAATGGTCAATATACATCTCCCCTCATATGAGACACAATTTCAGGGTAAATGGACCAACCAGAACCACTCAGGACCAGTTCCAACACAAGCACTCGTTGTCATAAAAGTGCCCATATTAGGCACATTGATTGTGGCATAACTTTACTTCACAACCACCCTGGAAGATTATTTTATACATTATGGTCAATATACATCTCCCCTCATATAAGACACAATTTCAGGGTAAATGGACCAACCAGAACCACCCAAGACAAGTTCCAAGACAAACACTATTTTTGACGCAATTTACCCCAATTTGGGCACTTATTCTTGCCTAACATCCACCCAGAACCTCCCTGGAAGACTAATTTTACACAAATTTGTCAATAATACATCTACCCACAAATAAGACACAATTCCTGGGTAAATGGACCAACCAGAACCACCCAGGACCAGTTCCAATACAAGCACTCGTTGTCATAAAAGTGCCCATATTAGGTACATTGATTGTGGCATAACTTTACTTCACAACATCCTTGGAAGATTATTTTATAAAAAATGGTCAATATAAGTCTACCCTCATATGAGACAAAATTTCAGGGTAAATGGACCAATCAGAACCACCCAGGACCAGTTACAATGCATCCACTATTTTTGACGCAATTTACCCCAATTTGGGCACTATTTCTGGCCTAACATCCCCCCAGAACCTCCCTGGAAGACCAATTTTACACAAAATTGTGAAATATACATCTACCCACAAATGAGACACAATTCTTGGGTAAATGGACCAACCAGAACCGCTCAGGACCAGTTCCAATACAAGCACTCGTTGTCATAAAAGTGCCCATATTAGGTACATTGATTGTGGCATAACTTTACTTCACGACCACCCTGGAAGATTATTTTATACAAAATGGTCAATATACGTCTACCCTCATATGAGACAAAATTTCAGGGTAAATGGACCAACCAGAACCACCCAAGACCAGTTCCAAGGCAACCACTATTTTTGACGCAATTTACCCCAATTTGGGCACTATTTCTGGCCTAACATCCCCCCAGAACCTCCCTGGAAGACCAATTTTACACAAAATTGTGAATTATACATCTACCCACAAATTAGACACAATTCCCGGGTAAATGGACCAACCAGAACCGCTCAGGACCAGTTCCAATACAAGCACTCGTTGTCATAAAAGTGCCCATATTAGGTACATTGATCGTGGCATAACTTTACTTCCCGACCACCCTGGAAGATTATTTTATACAAAATGGTCAATATACGTCTACCCTCATATGAGACAAAATTTCAGGGTAAAAGGAATAACCAGAACCACCCAAGACAAGTTCCAAGACCACCACTATTTTTGACGCAATTTACCCCAATTTGGGCACTTATTCTTGCCTAACATCCACCCAGAACCTCCCTGGAAGATTATTTTAAAGAAAATGGTCAATATACATCTCCCCTCATATGAGACACAATTTGAGGGTAATGGACCAACCAGAACCACTCAGGACCAGTTCCAACACAAGCACTCGTTGTCATAAAAGTGCCCATATTAGGCACATTGATTGTGGCATAACTTTACTTCAAAACCTCCCTGGAAGATTATTTTATACATTATGGTCAATAGACATCTCCCCTCATATGAGACACAATTTCAGGGTAAATGGACCAACCAGAACCACCCAAGACAAGTTCCAAGACAACCACTATTTTTGACGCAATTTACCCCAATTTGGGCACTTATTCTTGCCTAACATCCACCCAGAACCTCCCTGGAAGATTTTTTTTATAGAAAATGGTCAATATACATCTCCCCTCATATGAGACACAATTTCAGGGTAAATGGACCAACCAGAACCACTCAGGACCAGTTCCAACACAAGCACTCGTTGTCATAAAAGTGCCCATATTAGGCACATTGATTGTGGCATAACTTTACTTCACAACCACCCTGGAAGATCATTTTATACAGAATGGTCAATATACATCTCCCCTCATATGAGACAAAATTTCAGGGTAAATGGACCAACCAGAACCACCCAAGACAAGTTCCAAGACCACCACTATTTTTGACGCAATTTACCCCAATTTGGGCACTTATTCTTGCCTAACATCCACCCAGAACCTCCCTGGAAGATTATTTTATAGAAAATGGTCAATATACATCCCCCCTCATATGAGACACAATTTCAGGGTAAATGGACCAACCAGAACCACTCAGGACCAGTTCCAACACAAGCACTCGTTGTCATAAAAGTGCCCATATTAGGCACATTGATTGTGGCATAACTTTACTTCACAACCACCCTGGAAGATTATTTTATACAAAATGGTCAATATAAGTCTACCCTCATATGAGACGAAATTTCAGGGTAAATGGACCAACCAGAACCACCCAGGACCAGTTACAATGCAACCACTATTTTTGACGCAATTTACCCCAATTTGGGCACTATTTCTGGCCTAACATCCCCCAGAACCTCCCTGGAAGACCAATTTTACACAAAATTGTGAATTATACATCTACCCACAAAAGAGACACAATTCCCGGGTAAATGGACCAACCAGAACCGCTCAGGACCAGTTCCAACACAAGCACTCGTTGTGATAAAAGTGCCCATATTAGGCACACAGATTGTGGCATAACTTTCTTTCACAACCACCCTGGAAGATTATTTTATACAGAATGGTCAATATACGTCTACCTTCATATGAGACACAATTTCAGGGTAAATGGACCAACCAGAACCACCCAAGACCAGTTCCAATGCAACCACTATTTTTAACGAAAATTACCCCATTTTGGGCACTATTTCTTGCCTAACATCCCCCCGGAACCTCCCTGGAAGACTAATTTTATACAAAATGGTGAATTATACATCTACCCGCAAATGAGACACAATTTCTGGGTAAATGGACCAACCAGAACCGCTCAGGACCAGTTCCAATACAAGCACTCGTTGTCATAAAAGTTTCCATATTAGGTACACTGATCGTGGCATAACTTTGCTTCACAGCATCCCTGGAAGATTATTTTATACAAAATGGTCAATATACATCTACCCTCATATGAGACAAAATTTCAGGGTAAATGGACCAACCAGAACCATCCAAGACCAGTTCCAATGCAACCACTATTTTAACGAAATTTACCCCATTTTGGGCACTATTTCTGGCCTAACATCCCTCCAGAACCTCCCTGGAAGACTAATTTTACACAAATTTGTCAATAATACATCTACCCACAAATAAGACACAATTCCTGGGTAAATGGACCAACCAGAACCACCCAGGACCAGTTCCAATACAAGCACTCGTTGTCATAAAAGTGCCCATATTAGGTACATTGATTGTGGCATAACTTTACTTCACAACATCCTTGGAAGATTATTTTATACAAAATGGTCAATATACGTCTACCCTCATAGGAGACAAAATTTCAGGGTAAATGGACCAACCAGAACCACCCAGGACCAGTTACAATGCAACCACTATTTTTGACGCAATTTACCCCAATTTGGGCACTATTTCTGGCCTAACATCCCCCCAGAACCTCCCTGGAAGACCAATTTTACACATAATTGTGAATTATACATCTACCCACAAATGAGACACAATTCCCGGGTAAATGGACCAACCAGAACCGCTCAGGACCAGTTCCAATACAAGCACTCGTTGTCATAAAAGTGCCCATATTAGGTACATTGATTGTGGCATAACTTTACTTCACGACCACCCTGGAAGATTATTTTATACAAAATGGTCAATATACGTCTACCCTCATATGAGACAAAATTTCAGGGTAAATGGACCAACCAGAACCACCCAAGACCAGTTCCAAGACAACCACTATTTTTGACGCAATTTACCCCAATTTGGGCACTTATTCTTGCCTAACATCCACCCAGAACCTCCCTGGAAGATTATTTTATAGAAAATGGTCAATATACATCTCCCCTCATATGAGACACAATTTCAGGGTAAATGGACCAACCAGAACCACTCAGGACCAGTTCCAACACAAGCACTCGTTGTCATAAAAGTGCCCATATTAGGCACATTGATTGTGGCATAACTTTACTTCACAACATCCTTGGAAGATTATTTTATACAAAATGGTCAATATACGTCTACCCACAAATGAGACACAATTCCCGGGTAAATGGACCAACCAGAACCGCTCAGGACCAGTTCCAATACAAGCACTCGTTGTCATAAAAGTGCCCATATTAGGTACATTGATTGTGGCATAACTTTACTTCACGACCACCCTGGAAGATTATTTTATACAAAATGGTCAATATACGTCTACCCTCATATGAGACAAAATTTCAGGGTAAATGGACCAACCAGAACCACCCAAGACCAGTTCCAAGACAACCACTATTTTTGACGCAATTTACCCCAATTTGGGCACTTATTCTTGCCTAACATCCACCCAGAACCTCCCTGGAAGACTATTTTATAGAAAATGGTCAATATACATCTCCCCTCATATGAGACACAATTTCAGGGTAAATGGACCAACTAGAACCACTCAGGACCAGTTCCAACACAAGCACTCGTTGTCATAAAAGTGCCCATATTAGGCACATTGATTGTGGCATAACTTTACTTCACAACCACCCTGGAAGATCATTTTATACAGAATGGTCAATTTACATCTCCCCTCATATGAGACAAAATTTCAGGGTAAATGGACCAACCAGAACCACCCAAGACCAGTTCCAAGACAACCACTATTTTTGACGCAATTTACCCCAATTTGGGCACTTATTCTTGCCTAACATCCACCCAGAACCTCCCTGGAAGACTAATTTATAGAAAATGGTCAATATACATCTCCCCTCATATGAGACACAATTTCAGGGTAAATGGACCAACCAGAACCACTCAGGACCAGTTCCAACACAAGCACTCGTTGTCATAAAAGTGCCCATATTAGGCACATTGATTGTGGCATAACTTTACTTCACAACCACCCTGGAAGATCATTTTATACAGAATGGTCAATTTACATCTCCCCTCATATGAGACAAAATTTCAGGGTAAATGGACCAACCAGAACCACCCAAGACAAGTTCCAAGACCACCACTATTTTTGACGCAATTTACCCCAATTTGGGCACTTATTCTTGCTTAACATCCACCCAGAACCTCCCTGGAAGATTATTTTATAGAAAATGGTCAATATACATCTCCCCTCATATGAGACACAATTTCAGGGTAAATGGACCAACCAGAACCACTCAGGACCAGTTCCAACACAAGCACTCGTTGTCATAAAAGTGCCCATATTAGGCACATTGATTGTGGCATGACTTTACTTCACAACCACCCTGGAAGATTATTTTATACAAAATGGTCAATATACGTCTACCCTCATATGAGACAAAATTTCAGGGTAAATGGACCAACCAGAACCACCCAGGACCAGTTACAATGCAACCACTATTTTTGACGCAATTTACCCCAATTTGGGCACTATTTCTGGCCTAACATCCCCCCAGAACCTCTCTGGAAGACCAATTTTACACAAAATTGTGAATTATACATCTACCCACAAATGAGACACAATTCCCGGGTAAATGGACCAACCAGAACCGCTCAGGACCAGTTCCAATACAAGCACTCGTTGTCATAAAAGTGCCCATATTAGGTACATTGATTGTGGCATAACTTTACTTCACGACCACCCTGGAAGATTATTTTATACAAAATGGTCAATATACGTCTACCCTCATATAAGACACAATTTCAGGGTAAATGGACCAACCAGAACCACCCAAGACAAGTTACAATGCATCCACTATTTTTGACGCAATTTACCCCAATTTGGGCACTATTTCTGGCCTAACATCCCCCCAGAACCTCCCTGGAAGACCAATTTTACACAAAATTGTGAAATATACATCTACCCACAAATGAGACACAATTCTTGGGTAAATGGACCAACCAGAACCGCTCAGGACCAGTTCCAATACAAGCACTCGTTGTCATAAAAGTGCCCATATTAGGTACATTGATTGTGGCATAACTTTACTTCACGACCACCCTGGAAGATTATTTTATACAAAATGGTCAATATACGTCTACCCTCATATGAGACAAAATTTCAGGGTAAATGGACCAACCAGAACCACCCAAGACCAGTTCCAAGGCAACCACTATTTTTGACGCAATTTACCCCAATTTGGGCACTATTTCTGGCCTAACATCCCCCCAGAACCTCCCTGGAAGACCAATTTTACACAAAATTGTGAATTATACATCTACCCACAAATTAGACACAATTCCCGGGTAAATGGACCAACCAGAACAGCTCAGGACCAGTTCCAATACAAGCACTCGTTGTCATAAAAGTGCCCATATTAGGTACATTGATCGTGGCATAACTTTACTTCCCGACCACCCTGGAAGATTATTTTATACAAAATGGTCAATATACGTCTACCCTCATATGAGACAAAATTTCAGGGTAAAAGGAATAACCAGAACCACCCAAGACAAGTTCCAAGACCACCACTATTTTTGACGCAATTTACCCCAATTTGGGCACTTATTCTTGCCTAACATCCACCCAGAACCTCCCTGGAAGATTATTTTAAAGAAAATGGTCAATATACATCTCCCCTCATATGAGACACAATTTGAGGGTAAATGGACCAACCAGAACCACTCAGGACCAGTTCCAACACAAGCACTCGTTGTCATAAAAGTGCCCATATTAGGCACATTGATTGTGGCATAACTTTACTTCAAAACCTCCCTGGAAGATTATTTTATACATTATGGTCAATAGACATCTCCCCTCATATGAGACACAATTTCAGGGTAAATGGACCAACCAGAACCACCCAAGACAAGTTCCAAGACAACCACTATTTTTGACGCAATTTACCCCAATTTGGGCACTTATTCTTGCCTAACATCCACCCAGAACCTCCCTGGAAGATTTTTTTTATAGAAAATGGTCAATATACATCTCCCCTCATATGAGACACAATTTCAGGGTAAATGGACCAACCAGAACCACTCAGGACCAGTTCCAACACAAGCACTCGTTGTCATAAAAGTGCCCATATTAGGCACATTGATTGTGGCATAACTTTACTTCACAACCACCCTGGAAGATCATTTTATACAGAATGGTCAATATACATCTCCCCTCATATGAGACAAAATTTCAGGGTAAATGGACCAACCAGAACCACCCAAGACAAGTTCCAAGACCACCACTATTTTTGACGCAATTTACCCCAATTTGGGCACTTATTCTTGCCTAACATCCACCCAGAACCTCCCTGGAAGATTATTTTATAGAAAATGGTCAATATACATCCCCCCTCATATGAGACACAATTTCAGGGTAAATGGACCAACCAGAACCACTCAGGACCAGTTCCAACACAAGCACTCGTTGTCATAAAAGTGCCCATATTAGGCACATTGATTGTGGCATAACTTTACTTCACAACCACCCTGGAAGATTATTTTATACAAAATGGTCAATATACGTCTACCCTCATATGAGACGAAATTTCAGGGTAAATGGACCAACCAGAACCACCCAGGACCAGTTACAATGCAACCACTATTTTTGACGCAATTTACCCCAATTTGGGCACTATTTCTGGCCTAACATCCCCCAGAACCTCCCTGGAAGACCAATTTTACACAAAATTGTGAATTATACATCTACCCACAAAAGAGACACAATTCCCGGGTAAATGGACCAACCAGAACCGCTCAGGACCAGTTCCAACACAAGCACTCGTTGTGATAAAAGTGCCCATATTAGGCACACAGATTGTGGCATAACTTTCTTTCACAACCACCCTGGAAGATTATTTTATACAGAATGGTCAATATACGTCTACCTTCATATGAGACACAATTTCAGGGTAAATGGACCAACCAGAACCACCCAAGACCAGTTCCAATGCAACCACTATTTTTAACGAAAATTACCCCATTTTGGGCACTATTTCTTGCCTAACATCCCCCCAGAACCTCCCTGGAAGACTAATTTTATACAAAATGGTGAATTATACATCTACCCGCAAATGAGACACAATTTCTGGGTAAATGGACCAACCAGAACCGCTCAGGACCAGTTCCAATACAAGCACTCGTTGTCATAAAAGTGTCCATATTAGGTACACTGATCGTGGCATAACTTTGCTTCACAGCATCCCTGGAAGATTATTTTATACAAAATGGTCAATATACGTCTACCCTCATATGAGACAAAATTTCAGGGTAAATGGACCAACCAGAACCACCCAAGACCAGTTCCAAGACAACCACTATTTTTGACGCAATTTACCCCAATTTGGGCACTTATTCTTGCCTAACATCCACCCAGAACCTCCCTGGAAGATTATTTTATAGAAAATGGTCAATATACATCTCCCCTCATATGAGACACAATTTCAGGGTAAATGGACCAACCAGAACCACTCAGGACCAGTTCCAACACAAGCACTCGTTGTCATAAAAGTGCCCATATTAGGCACATTGATTGTGGCATAACTTTACTTCACAACATCCTTGGAAGATTATTTTATACAAAATGGTCAATATACGTCTACCCACAAATGAGACACAATTCCCGGGTAAATGGACCAACCAGAACCGCTCAGGACCAGTTCCAATACAAGCACTCGTTGTCATAAAAGTGCCCATATTAGGTACATTGATTGTGGCATAACTTTACTTCACGACCACCCTGGAAGATTATTTTATACAAAATGGTCAATATACGTCTACCCTCATATAAGACACAATTTCAGGGTAAATGGACCAACCAGAACCACCCAAGACAAGTTCCAAGACAACCACTATTTTTGACGCAATTTACCCCAATTCGGGCACTTATTCTTGCCTAACATCCACCCTGAACCTCCCTGGAAGACTAATTTTACACAAATTTGTCAATAATACATCTACCCACAAATAAGACACAATTCCTGGGTAAATGGACCAACCAGAACCACCCAGGACCAGTTCCAATACAAGCACTCGTTGTCATAAAAGTGCCCATATTAGGTACATTGATTGTGGCATAACTTTACTTCACAACATCCTTGGAAGATTATTTTATAAAAAATGGTCAATATACGTCTACCCTCATATGAGACAAAATTTCAGGGTAAATGGACCAACCAGAACCACCCAGGACCATTTACAATGCATCCACTATTTGTGACGCAATTTACCCCAATTTGGGCACTATTTCTGGCCTAACATCCCCCCAGAACCTCCCTGGAAGACCAATTTTACACAAAATTGTGAATTTTACATCTACCCACAAATGAGACACAATTCTTGGGTAAATGGACCAACCAGAACCGCTCAGGACCAGTTCCAATACAAGCACTCGTTGTCATAAAAGTGCCCATATTAGGTACATTGATTGTGGCATAACTTTACTTCACGACCACCCTGGAAGATTATTTTATACAAAATGGTCAATATACGTCTACCCTCATATGAGACAAAATTTCAGGGTAAATGGACCAACCAGAACCACCCAAGACCAGTTCCAAGACAACCACTATTTTTGACGCAATTTACCCCAATTTGGGCACTATTTCTGGCCTAACATCCCCCCAGAACCTCCCTGGAAGACCAATTTTACAAAAAAATTGTGAATTATACATCTACCCACAAATGAGACACAATTCCCGGGTAAATGGACCAACCAGAACCGCTCAGGACCAGTTCCAATACAAGCACTCGTTGTCATAAAAGTGCCCATATTAGGTACATTGATCGTGGCATAACTTTACTTCCCGACCACCCTGGAAGATTATTTTATACAAAATGGTCAATATACGTCTACCCTCATATGAGACAAAATTTCAGGGTAAATGGACCAACCAGAACCACCCAAGACCAGTTCCAAGACAACCACTATTTTTGACGCAATTTACCCCAATTTGGGCACTTATTCTTGCCTAACATCCACCCAGAACCTCCCTGGAAGACTATTTTATAGAAAATGGTCAATATACATCTCCCCTCATATGAGACACAATTTCAGGGTAACTGGACCAACCGGAACCACTCAGGACCAGTTCCAACACAAGCACTCGTTGTCATAAAAGTGCCCATATTAGGCACATTGATTGTGGCATAACTTTACTTCACAACCACCCTGGAAGATCATTTTATACAGAATGGTCAATTTACATCTCCCCTCATATGAGACAAAATTTCAGGGTAAATGGACCAACCAGAACCACCCAAGACAAGTTACAAGACCACCACTATTTTTGACGCAATTTACCCCAATTTGGGCACTTATTCTTGCCTAACATCCACCCAGAACCTCCCTGGAAGATTATTTTATAGAAAATGGTCAATATACATCTCCCCTCATATGAGACACAATTTCAGGGTAAATGGACCAACCAGAACCACTCAGGACCAGTTCCAACACAAGCACTCGTTGTCATAAAAGTGCCCATATTAGGCACATTGATTGTGGCATGACTTTACTTCACAACCACCCTGGAAGATTATTTTATACAAAATGGTCAATATACGTCTACCCTCATAGACAAAATTTCAGGGTAAATGGACCAACCAGAACCACCCAGGATCAGTTACAATGCAACCACTATTTTTGACGCAATTTACCCCAATTTGGGCACTATTTCTGGCCTAACATCCCCCCAGAACCTCTCTGGAAGACCAATTTTACACAAAATTGTGAATTATACATCTACCCACAAATGAGACACAATTCCCGGGTAAATGGACCAACCAGAACCGCTCAGGACCAGTTCCAATACAAGCACTCGTTGTCATAAAAGTGCCCATATTAGGTACATTGATTGTGGCATAACTTTACTTCACGACCACCCTGGAAGATTATTTTATACAAAATGGTCAATATACGTCTACCCTCATATAAGACACAATTTCAGGGTAAATGGACCAACCAGAACCACCCAAGACAAGTTCCAAGACAACCACTATTTTTGACGCAATTTACCCCAATTTGGGCACTTATTCTTGCCTAACATCCACCCAGAACCTCCCTGGAAGACTAATTTTACACAAATTTGTCAATAATACATCTAACCACAAATAAGACACAATTCCTGGGTAAATGGACCAACCAGAACCACCCAGGACCAGTTCCAATACAAGCACTCGTTGTCATAAAAGTGCCCATATTAGGTACATTGATCGTGGCATAACTTTACTTCACAACCACCCTGGAAGATCATTTTATAAAGAATGGGCAATTTACATCTCCCCTCATATGAGACAAAATTTCAGGGTAAATGGACCAACCAGAACCACCCAAGACAAGTTCCAAGACCACCACTATTTTTGACGCAATTTACCCCAATTTGGGAACTTATTCTTGCCTAACATCCACCCAGAACCTCTTCTGGAAGATTATTTTATAGAAAATGGTCAATATACATCTCCCCTCATATGAGACACAATTTCAGGGTAAATGGACCACCCAGAACCACTCAGGACCAGTTCCAACACAAGCACTCGTTGTCATAAAAGTGCCCATATTAGGCACATTGATTGTGGCATGACTTTACTTCACAACCACCCTGGAAGATTATTTTATACAAAATGGTCAATATACGTCTACCCTCATATGAGACAAAATTTCAGGGTAAATGGACCAACCAGAACCACCCAGGACCAGTTACAATGCAACCACTATTTTTGACGCAATTTACCCCAATTTGGGCACTATTTCTGGCCTGACATCCCCCCAGAACCTCCCTGGAAGACCAATTGTACACAAAATTGTGAATTATACATCTACCCACAAATGAGACACAATTCCCGGGTAAATGGACCAACCAGAACCGCTCAGGACCAGTTCCAATACAAGCACTCGTTGTCATAAAAGTGCCCATATTAGGTACATTGATTGTGGCATAACTTTACTTCACGACCACCCTGGAAGATTATTTTATACAAAATGGTCAATATACGTCTACCCTCATATGAGACAAAATTTCAGGGTAAATGGACCAACCAGAACCACCCAAGACCAGTTCCAAGACAACAACTATTTTTGACGCAATTTACCCCAATTTGGGCACTTATTCTTGCCTAACATCCACCCAGAACCTCCCTGGAAGATTATTTCATAGAAAATGGTCAATATACATCTCCCCTCATATGAGACACAATTTCAGGGTAAATGGACCAACCAGAACCACTCAGGACCAGTTCCAACACAAGCACTCGTTGTCATAAAAGTGCCCATATTAGGCACATTGATTGTGGCATAACTTTACTTCACAACCACCCTGGAAGATTATTTTATACATTATGGTCAATATACATCTCCCCTCATATAAGACACAATTTCAGGGTAAATGGACCAACCAGAACCACCCAAGACAAGTTCCAAGACAAACACTATTTTGACGCAATTTACCCCAATTTGGGCACTTATTCTTGCCTAACATCCACCCAGAACCTCCCTGGAAGACTAATTTTACACAAATTTGTCAATAATACATCTACCCACAAATAAGACACAATTCCTGGGTAAATGGACCAACCAGAACCACCCAGGACCAGTTCCAATACAAGCACTTGTTGTCATAAAAGTGCCCATATTAGGTACATTGATTGTGGCATAACTTTACTTCACAACATCCTTGGAAGATTATTTTATAAAAAATGGTCAATATAAGTCTACCCTCATATGAGACAAAATTTCAGGGTAAATGGACCAATCAGAACCACCCAGGACCAGTTACAATGCATCCACTATTTTTGACGCAATTTACCCCAATTTGGGCACTATTTCTGGCCTAACATCCCCCCAGAACCTCCCTGGAAGACCAATTTTACACAAAATTGTGAAATATACATCTACCCACAAATGAGACACAATTCTTGGGTAAATGGACCAACCAGAACCGCTCAGGACCAGTTCCAATACAAGCACTCGTTGTCATAAAAGTGCCCATATTAGGTACATTGATTGTGGCATAACTTTACTTCACGACCACCCTGGAAGATTATTTTATACAAAATGGTCAATATACGTCTACCCTCATATGAGACAAAATTTCAGGGTAAATGGACCAACCAGAACCACCCAAGACCAGTTCCAAGGCAACCACTATTTTTGACGCAATTTACCCCAATTTGGGCACTATTTCTGGCCTAACATCCCCCCAGAACCTCCCTGGAAGACCAATTTTACACAAAATTGTGAATTATACATCTACCCACAAATTAGACACAATTCCCGGGTAAATGGACCAACCAGAACCGCTCAGGACCAGTTCCAATACAAGCACTCGTTGTCATAAAAGTGCCCATATTAGGTACATTGATCGTGGCATAACTTTACTTCCTGACCACCCTGGAAGATTATTTTATACAAAATGGTCAATATACGTCTACCCTCATATGAGACAAAATTTCAGGGTAAAAGGAATAACCAGAACCACCCAAGACAAGTTCCAAGACCACCACTATTTTTGACGCAATTTACCCCAATTTGGGCACTTATTCTTGCCTAACATCCACCCAGAACCTCCCTGGAAGATTATTTTAAAGAAAATGGTCAATATACATCTCCCCTCATATGAGACACAATTTCAGGGTAAATGGACCAACCAGAACCACTCAGGACCAGTTCCAATACAAGCACTCGTTGTCATAAAAGTGCCCATATTAGGTACATTGATTGTGGCATAACTTTACTTCACGACCACCCTGGAAGATTATTTTATACAGAATGGTCAATTTACATCTCCCCTCATATGAGACAAAATTTCAGGGTAAATGGACCAACCAGAACCACCCAAGACAAGTTACAAGACCACCACTATTTTTGACGCAATTTACCCCAATTTGGGCACTTATTCTTGCCTAACATCCACCCAGAACCTCCCTGGAAGATTATTTTATAGAAAATGGTCAATATACATCTCCCCTCATATGAGACACAATTTCAGGGTAAATGGACCAACCAGAACCACTCAGGACCAGTTCCAACACAAGCACTCGTTGTCATAAAAGTGCCCATATTAGGCACATTGATTGTGGCATGACTTTACTTCACAACCACCCTGGAAGATTATTTTATACAAAATGGTCAATATACGTCTACCCTCATATGAGACAAAATTTCAGGGTAAATGGACCAACCAGAACCACCCAGGACCAGTTACAATGCAACCACTATTTTTGACGCAATTTACCCCAATTTGGGCACTATTTCTGGCCTAACATCCCCCCAGAACCTCTCTGGAAGACCAATTTTACACAAAATTGTGAATTATACATCTACCCACAAATGAGACACAATTCCCGGGTAAATGGACCAACCAGAACCGCTCAGGACCAGTTCCAATACAAGCACTCGTTGTCATAAAAGTGCCCATATTAGGTACATTGATTGTGGCATAACTTTACTTCACGACCACCCTGGAAGATTATTTTATACAAAATGGTCAATATACGTCTACCCTCATATAAGACACAATTTCAGGGTAAATGGACCAACCAGAACCACCCAAGACAAGTTCCAAGACAACCACTATTTTTGACGCAATTTACCCCAATTTGGGCACTTATTCTTGCCTAACATCCACCCAGAACCTCCCTGGAAGACTAATTTTACACAAATTTGTCAATAATACATCTAACCACAAATAAGACACAATTCCTGGGTAAATGGACCAACCAGAACCACCCAGGACCAGTTCCAATACAAGCACTCGTTGTCATAAAAGTGCCCATATTAGGTACATTGATCGTGGCATAACTTTTCTTTCCGACCACCCTGGAAGATTATTTTATACAAAATGGTCAATATACGTCTACCCTCATAGGAGACAAAATTTCAGGGTAAATGGACCAACCAGAACCACCCAGGACCAGTTACAATGCAACCACTATTTTTGACGCAATTTACCCCAATTTGGGCACTATTTCTGGCCTAACATCCCCCCAGAACCTCCCTGGAAGATTATTTTATAGAAAATGGTCAATATACATCTCCCCTCATATGAAACACAATTTCAGGGTAAATGGACCAACCAGAACCACTCAGGACCAGTTCCAACACAAGCACTCGTTGTCATAAAAGTGCCCATATTAGGCACATTGATTGTGGCATAACTTTACTTCACAACCACCCTGGAAGATCATTTTATACAGAATGGGCAATTTACATCTCCCCTCATATGAGACAAAATTTCAGGGTAAATGGACCAACCAGAACCACCCAAGACAAGTTCCAAGACCACCACTATTTTTGACGCAATTTACCCCAATTTGGGAACTTATTCTTGCCTAACATCCACCCAGAACCTCCCTGGAAGATTATTTTATAGAAAATGGTCAATATACATCTCCCCTCATATGAGACACAATTTCAGGGTAAATGGACCACCCAGAACCACTCAGGACCAGTTCCAACACAAGCACTCGTTGTCATAAAAGTGCCCATATTAGGCACATTGATTGTGGCATGACTTTACTTCACAACCACCCTGGAAGATTATTTTATACAAAATGGTCAATATACGTCTACCCTCATATGAGACAAAATTTCAGGGTAAATGGACCAACCAGAACCACCCAGGACCAGTTACAATGCAACCACTATTTTTGACGCAATTTACCCCAATTTGGGCACTATTTCTGGCCTGACATCCCCCCAGAACCTCCCTGGAAGACCAATTGTACACAAAATTGTGAATTATACATCTACCCACAAATGAGACACAATTCCCGGGTAAATGGACCAACCAGAACCGCTCAGGACCAGTTCCAATACAAGCACTCGTTGTCATAAAAGTGCCCATATTAGGTACATTGATTGTGGCATAACTTTACTTCACGACCACCCTGGAAGATTATTTTATACAAAATGGTCAATATACGTCTACCCTCATATGAGACAAAATTTCAGGGTAAATGGACCAACCAGAACCACCCAAGACCAGTTCCAAGACAACAACTATTTTTGACGCAATTTACCCCAATTTGGGCACTTATTCTTGCCTAACATCCACCCAGAACCTCCCTGGAAGATTATTTCATAGAAAATGGTCAATATACATCTCCCCTCATATGAGACACAATTTCAGGGTAAATGGACCAACCAGAACCACTCAGGACCAGTTCCAACACAAGCACTCGTTGTCATAAAAGTGCCCATATTAGGCACATTGATTGTGGCATAACTTTACTTCACAACCACCCTGGAAGATTATTTTATACATTATGGTCAATATACATCTCCCCTCATATAAGACACAATTTCAGGGTAAATGGACCAACCAGAACCACCCAAGACAAGTTCCAAGACAAACACTATTTTTGACGCAATTTACCCCAATTTGGGCACTTATTCTTGCCTAACATCCACCCAGAACCTCCCTGGAAGACTAATTTTACACAAATTTGTCAATAATACATCTACCCACAAATAAGACACAATTCCTGGGTAAATGGACCAACCAGAACCACCCAGGACCAGTTCCAATACAAGCACTCGTTGTCATAAAAGTGCCCATATTAGGTACATTGATTGTGGCATAACTTTACTTCACAACATCCTTGGAAGATTATTTTATAAAAAATGGTCAATATAAGTCTACCCTCATATGAGACAAAATTTCAGGGTAAATGGACCAATCAGAACCACCCAGGACCAGTTACAATGCATCCACTATTTTTGACGCAATTTACCCCAATTTGGGCACTATTTCTGGCCTAACATCCCCCCAGAACCTCCCTGGAAGACCAATTTTACACAAAATTGTGAAATATACATCTACCCACAAATGAGACACAATTCTTGGGTAAATGGACCAACCAGAACCGCTCAGGACCAGTTCCAATACAAGCACTCGTTGTCATAAAAGTGCCCATATTAGGTACATTGATTGTGGCATAACTTTACTTCACGACCACCCTGGAAGATTATTTTATACAAAATGGTCAATATACGTCTACCCTCATATGAGACAAAATTTCAGGGTAAATGGACCAACCAGAACCACCCAAGACCAGTTCCAAGGCAACCACTATTTTTGACGCAATTTACCCCAATTTGGGCACTATTTCTGGCCTAACATCCCCCCAGAACCTCCCTGGAAGACCAATTTTACACAAAATTGTGAATTATACATCTACCCACAAATTAGACACAATTCCCGGGTAAATGGACCAACCAGAACCGCTCAGGACCAGTTCCAATACAAGCACTCGTTGTCATAAAAGTGCCCATATTAGGTACATTGATCGTGGCATAACTTTACTTCCCGACCACCCTGGAAGATTATTTTATACAAAATGGTCAATATACGTCTACCCTCATATGAGACAAAATTTCAGGGTAAAAGGAATAACCAGAACCACCCAAGACAAGTTCCAAGACCACCACTATTTTTGACGCAATTTACCCCAATTTGGGCACTTATTCTTGCCTAACATCCACCCAGAACCTCCCTGGAAGATTATTTTAAAGAAAATGGTCAATATACATCTCCCCTCATATGAGACACAATTTGAGGGTAATGGACCAACCAGAACCACTCAGGACCAGTTCCAACACAAGCACTCGTTGTCATAAAAGTGCCCATATTAGGCACATTGATTGTGGCATAACTTTACTTCAAAACCTCCCTGGAAGATTATTTTATACATTATGGTCAATAGACATCTCCCCTCATATGAGACACAATTTCAGGGTAAATGGACCAACCAGAACCACCCAAGACAAGTTCCAAGACAACCACTATTTTTGACGCAATTTACCCCAATTTGGGCACTTATTCTTGCCTAACATCCACCCAGAACCTCCCTGGAAGATTTTTTTTATAGAAAATGGTCAATATACATCTCCCCTCATATGAGACACAATTTCAGGGTAAATGGACCAACCAGAACCACTCAGGACCAGTTCCAACACAAGCACTCGTTGTCATAAAAGTGCCCATATTAGGCACATTGATTGTGGCATAACTTTACTTCACAACCACCCTGGAAGATCATTTTATACAGAATGGTCAATATACATCTCCCCTCATATGAGACAAAATTTCAGGGTAAATGGACCAACCAGAACCACCCAAGACAAGTTCCAAGACCACCACTATTTTTGACGCAATTTACCCCAATTTGGGCACTTATTCTTGCCTAACATCCACCCAGAACCTCCCTGGAAGATTATTTTATAGAAAATGGTCAATATACATCCCCCCTCATATGAGACACAATTTCAGGGTAAATGGACCAACCAGAACCACTCAGGACCAGTTCCAACACAAGCACTCGTTGTCATAAAAGTGCCCATATTAGGCACATTGATTGTGGCATAACTTTACTTCACAACCACCCTGGAAGATTATTTTATACAAAATGGTCAATATAAGTCTACCCTCATATGAGACGAAATTTCAGGGTAAATGGACCAACCAGAACCACCCAGGACCAGTTACAATGCAACCACTATTTTTGACGCAATTTACCCCAATTTGGGCACTATTTCTGGCCTAACATCCCCCAGAACCTCCCTGGAAGATTATTTTAAAGAAAATGGTCAATATACATCTCCCCTCATATGAGACACAATTTCAGGGTAAATGGACCAACCAGAACCACTCAGGACCAGTTCCAATACAAGCACTCGTTGTCATAAAAGTGCCCATATTAGGTACATTGATTGTGGCATAACTTTACTTCACGACCACCCTGGAAGATTATTTTATACAGAATGGTCAATTTACATCTCCCCTCATATGAGACAAAATTTCAGGGTAAATGGACCAACCAGAACCACCCAAGACAAGTTACAAGACCACCACTATTTTTGACGCAATTTACCCCAATTTGGGCACTTATTCTTGCCTAACATCCACCCAGAACCTCCCTGGAAGATTATTTTATAGAAAATGGTCAATATACATCTCCCCTCATATGAGACACAATTTCAGGGTAAATGGACCAACCAGAACCACTCAGGACCAGTTCCAACACAAGCACTCGTTGTCATAAAAGTGCCCATATTAGGCACATTGATTGTGGCATGACTTTACTTCACAACCACCCTGGAAGATTATTTTATACAAAATGGTCAATATACGTCTACCCTCATATGAGACAAAATTTCAGGGTAAATGGACCAACCAGAACCACCCAGGACCAGTTACAATGCAACCACTATTTTTGACGCAATTTACCCCAATTTGGGCACTATTTCTGGCCTAACATCCCCCCAGAACCTCTCTGGAAGACCAATTTTACACAAAATTGTGAATTATACATCTACCCACAAATGAGACACAATTCCCGGGTAAATGGACCAACCAGAACCGCTCAGGACCAGTTCCAATACAAGCACTCGTTGTCATAAAAGTGCCCATATTAGGTACATTGATTGTGGCATAACTTTACTTCACGACCACCCTGGAAGATTATTTTATACAAAATGGTCAATATACGTCTACCCTCATATAAGACACAATTTCAGGGTAAATGGACCAACCAGAACCACCCAAGACAAGTTCCAAGACAACCACTATTTTTGACGCAATTTACCCCAATTTGGGCACTTATTCTTGCCTAACATCCACCCAGAACCTCCCTGGAAGACTAATTTTACACAAATTTGTCAATAATACATCTAACCACAAATAAGACACAATTCCTGGGTAAATGGACCAACCAGAACCACCCAGGACCAGTTCCAATACAAGCACTCGTTGTCATAAAAGTGCCCATATTAGGTACATTGATCGTGGCATAACTTTTCTTTCCGACCACCCTGGAAGATTATTTTATACAAAATGGTCAATATACGTCTACCCTCATAGGAGACAAAATTTCAGGGTAAATGGACCAACCAGAACCACCCAGGACCAGTTACAATGCAACCACTATTTTTGACGCAATTTACCCCAATTTGGGCACTATTTCTGGCCTAACATCCCCCCAGAACCTCCCTGGAAGATTATTTTATAGAAAATGGTCAATATACATCTCCCCTCATATGAAACACAATTTCAGGGTAAATGGACCAACCAGAACCACTCAGGACCAGTTCCAACACAAGCACTCGTTGTCATAAAAGTGCCCATATTAGGCACATTGATTGTGGCATAACTTTACTTCACAACCACCCTGGAAGATCATTTTATACAGAATGGGCAATTTACATCTCCCCTCATATGAGACAAAATTTCAGGGTAAATGGACCAACCAGAACCACCCAAGACAAGTTCCAAGACCACCACTATTTTTGACGCAATTTACCCCAATTTGGGAACTTATTCTTGCCTAACATCCACCCAGAACCTCCCTGGAAGATTATTTTATAGAAAATGGTCAATATACATCTCCCCTCATATGAGACACAATTTCAGGGTAAATGGACCACCCAGAACCACTCAGGACCAGTTCCAACACAAGCACTCGTTGTCATAAAAGTGCCCATATTAGGCACATTGATTGTGGCATGACTTTACTTCACAACCACCCTGGAAGATTATTTTATACAAAATGGTCAATATACGTCTACCCTCATATGAGACAAAATTTCAGGGTAAATGGACCAACCAGAACCACCCAGGACCAGTTACAATGCAACCACTATTTTTGACGCAATTTACCCCAATTTGGGCACTATTTCTGGCCTGACATCCCCCCAGAACCTCCCTGGAAGACCAATTGTACACAAAATTGTGAATTATACATCTACCCACAAATGAGACACAATTCCCGGGTAAATGGACCAACCAGAACCGCTCAGGACCAGTTCCAATACAAGCACTCGTTGTCATAAAAGTGCCCATATTAGGTACATTGATTGTGGCATAACTTTACTTCACGACCACCCTGGAAGATTATTTTATACAAAATGGTCAATATACGTCTACCCTCATATGAGACAAAATTTCAGGGTAAATGGACCAACCAGAACCACCCAAGACCAGTTCCAAGACAACAACTATTTTTGACGCAATTTACCCCAATTTGGGCACTTATTCTTGCCTAACATCCACCCAGAACCTCCCTGGAAGATTATTTCATAGAAAATGGTCAATATACATCTCCCCTCATATGAGACACAATTTCAGGGTAAATGGACCAACCAGAACCACTCAGGACCAGTTCCAACACAAGCACTCGTTGTCATAAAAGTGCCCATATTAGGCACATTGATTGTGGCATAACTTTACTTCACAACCACCCTGGAAGATTATTTTATACATTATGGTCAATATACATCTCCCCTCATATAAGACACAATTTCAGGGTAAATGGACCAACCAGAACCACCCAAGACAAGTTCCAAGACAAACACTATTTTTGACGCAATTTACCCCAATTTGGGCACTTATTCTTGCCTAACATCCACCCAGAACCTCCCTGGAAGACTAATTTTACACAAATTTGTCAATAATACATCTACCCACAAATAAGACACAATTCCTGGGTAAATGGACCAACCAGAACCACCCAGGACCAGTTCCAATACAAGCACTCGTTGTCATAAAAGTGCCCATATTAGGTACATTGATTGTGGCATAACTTTACTTCACAACATCCTTGGAAGATTATTTTATAAAAAATGGTCAATATAAGTCTACCCTCATATGAGACAAAATTTCAGGGTAAATGGACCAATCAGAACCACCCAGGACCAGTTACAATGCATCCACTATTTTTGACGCAATTTACCCCAATTTGGGCACTATTTCTGGCCTAACATCCCCCCAGAACCTCCCTGGAAGACCAATTTTACACAAAATTGTGAAATATACATCTACCCACAAATGAGACACAATTCTTGGGTAAATGGACCAACCAGAACCGCTCAGGACCAGTTCCAATACAAGCACTCGTTGTCATAAAAGTGCCCATATTAGGTACATTGATTGTGGCATAACTTTACTTCACGACCACCCTGGAAGATTATTTTATACAAAATGGTCAATATACGTCTACCCTCATATGAGACAAAATTTCAGGGTAAATGGACCAACCAGAACCACCCAAGACCAGTTCCAAGGCAACCACTATTTTTGACGCAATTTACCCCAATTTGGGCACTATTTCTGGCCTAACATCCCCCCAGAACCTCCCTGGAAGACCAATTTTACACAAAATTGTGAATTATACATCTACCCACAAATTAGACACAATTCCCGGGTAAATGGACCAACCAGAACCGCTCAGGACCAGTTCCAATACAAGCACTCGTTGTCATAAAAGTGCCCATATTAGGTACATTGATCGTGGCATAACTTTACTTCCCGACCACCCTGGAAGATTATTTTATACAAAATGGTCAATATACGTCTACCCTCATATGAGACAAAATTTCAGGGTAAAAGGAATAACCAGAACCACCCAAGACAAGTTCCAAGACCACCACTATTTTTGACGCAATTTACCCCAATTTGGGCACTTATTCTTGCCTAACATCCACCCAGAACCTCCCTGGAAGATTATTTTAAAGAAAATGGTCAATATACATCTCCCCTCATATGAGACACAATTTGAGGGTAATGGACCAACCAGAACCACTCAGGACCAGTTCCAACACAAGCACTCGTTGTCATAAAAGTGCCCATATTAGGCACATTGATTGTGGCATAACTTTACTTCAAAACCTCCCTGGAAGATTATTTTATACATTATGGTCAATAGACATCTCCCCTCATATGAGACACAATTTCAGGGTAAATGGACCAACCAGAACCACCCAAGACAAGTTCCAAGACAACCACTATTTTTGACGCAATTTACCCCAATTTGGGCACTTATTCTTGCCTAACATCCACCCAGAACCTCCCTGGAAGATTTTTTTTATAGAAAATGGTCAATATACATCTCCCCTCATATGAGACACAATTTCAGGGTAAATGGACCAACCAGAACCACTCAGGACCAGTTCCAACACAAGCACTCGTTGTCATAAAAGTGCCCATATTAGGCACATTGATTGTGGCATAACTTTACTTCACAACCACCCTGGAAGATCATTTTATACAGAATGGTCAATATACATCTCCCCTCATATGAGACAAAATTTCAGGGTAAATGGACCAACCAGAACCACCCAAGACAAGTTCCAAGACCACCACTATTTTTGACGCAATTTACCCCAATTTGGGCACTTATTCTTGCCTAACATCCACCCAGAACCTCCCTGGAAGATTATTTTATAGAAAATGGTCAATATACATCCCCCCTCATATGAGACACAATTTCAGGGTAAATGGACCAACCAGAACCACTCAGGACCAGTTCCAACACAAGCACTCGTTGTCATAAAAGTGCCCATATTAGGCACATTGATTGTGGCATAACTTTACTTCACAACCACCCTGGAAGATTATTTTATACAAAATGGTCAATATAAGTCTACCCTCATATGAGACGAAATTTCAGGGTAAATGGACCAACCAGAACCACCCAGGACCAGTTACAATGCAACCACTATTTTTGACGCAATTTACCCCAATTTGGGCACTATTTCTGGCCTAACATCCCCCAGAACCTCCCTGGAAGACCAATTTTACACAAAATTGTGAATTATACATCTACCCACAAAAGAGACACAATTCCCGGGTAAATGGACCAACCAGAACCGCTCAGGACCAGTTCCAACACAAGCACTCGTTGTGATAAAAGTGCCCATATTAGGCACACAGATTGTGGCATAACTTTCTTTCACAACCACCCTGGAAGATTATTTTATACAGAATGGTCAATATACGTCTACCTTCATATGAGACACAATTTCAGGGTAAATGGACCAACCAGAACCACCCAAGACCAGTTCCAATGCAACCACTATTTTTAACGAAAATTACCCCATTTTGGGCACTATTTCTTGCCTAACATCCCCCCGGAACCTCCCTGGAAGACTAATTTTATACAAAATGGTGAATTATACATCTACCCGCAAATGAGACACAATTTCTGGGTAAATGGACCAACCAGAACCGCTCAGGACCAGTTCCAATACAAGCACTCGTTGTCATAAAAGTTTCCATATTAGGTACACTGATCGTGGCATAACTTTGCTTCACAGCATCCCTGGAAGATTATTTTATACAAAATGGTCAATATACATCTACCCTCATATGAGACAAAATTTCAGGGTAAATGGACCAACCAGAACCATCCAAGACCAGTTCCAATGCAACCACTATTTTAACGAAATTTACCCCATTTTGGGCACTATTTCTGGCCTAACATCCCTCCAGAACCTCCCTGGAAGACTAATTTTACACAAATTTGTCAATAATACATCTACCCACAAATAAGACACAATTCCTGGGTAAATGGACCAACCAGAACCACCCAGGACCAGTTCCAATACAAGCACTCGTTGTCATAAAAGTGCCCATATTAGGTACATTGATTGTGGCATAACTTTACTTCACAACATCCTTGGAAGATTATTTTATACAAAATGGTCAATATACGTCTACCCTCATAGGAGACAAAATTTCAGGGTAAATGGACCAACCAGAACCACCCAGGACCAGTTACAATGCAACCACTATTTTTGACGCAATTTACCCCAATTTGGGCACTATTTCTGGCCTAACATCCCCCCAGAACCTCCCTGGAAGACCAATTTTACACATAATTGTGAATTATACATCTACCCACAAATGAGACACAATTCCCGGGTAAATGGACCAACCAGAACCGCTCAGGACCAGTTCCAATACAAGCACTCGTTGTCATAAAAGTGCCCATATTAGGTACATTGATTGTGGCATAACTTTACTTCACGACCACCCTGGAAGATTATTTTATACAAAATGGTCAATATACGTCTACCCTCATATGAGACAAAATTTCAGGGTAAATGGACCAACCAGAACCACCCAAGACCAGTTCCAAGACAACCACTATTTTTGACGCAATTTACCCCAATTTGGGCACTTATTCTTGCCTAACATCCACCCAGAACCTCCCTGGAAGATTATTTTATAGAAAATGGTCAATATACATCTCCCCTCATATGAGACACAATTTCAGGGTAAATGGACCAACCAGAACCACTCAGGACCAGTTCCAACACAAGCACTCGTTGTCATAAAAGTGCCCATATTAGGCACATTGATTGTGGCATAACTTTACTTCACAACATCCTTGGAAGATTATTTTATACAAAATGGTCAATATACGTCTACCCACAAATGAGACACAATTCCCGGGTAAATGGACCAACCAGAACCGCTCAGGACCAGTTCCAATACAAGCACTCGTTGTCATAAAAGTGCCCATATTAGGTACATTGATTGTGGCATAACTTTACTTCACGACCACCCTGGAAGATTATTTTATACAAAATGGTCAATATACGTCTACCCTCATATGAGACAAAATTTCAGGGTAAATGGACCAACCAGAACCACCCAAGACCAGTTCCAAGACAACCACTATTTTTGACGCAATTTACCCCAATTTGGGCACTTATTCTTGCCTAACATCCACCCAGAACCTCCCTGGAAGACTATTTTATAGAAAATGGTCAATATACATCTCCCCTCATATGAGACACAATTTCAGGGTAAATGGACCAACTAGAACCACTCAGGACCAGTTCCAACACAAGCACTCGTTGTCATAAAAGTGCCCATATTAGGCACATTGATTGTGGCATAACTTTACTTCACAACCACCCTGGAAGATCATTTTATACAGAATGGTCAATTTACATCTCCCCTCATATGAGACAAAATTTCAGGGTAAATGGACCAACCAGAACCACCCAAGACCAGTTCCAAGACAACCACTATTTTTGACGCAATTTACCCCAATTTGGGCACTTATTCTTGCCTAACATCCACCCAGAACCTCCCTGGAAGACTAATTTATAGAAAATGGTCAATATACATCTCCCCTCATATGAGACACAATTTCAGGGTAAATGGACCAACCAGAACCACTCAGGACCAGTTCCAACACAAGCACTCGTTGTCATAAAAGTGCCCATATTAGGCACATTGATTGTGGCATAACTTTACTTCACAACCACCCTGGAAGATCATTTTATACAGAATGGTCAATTTACATCTCCCCTCATATGAGACAAAATTTCAGGGTAAATGGACCAACCAGAACCACCCAAGACAAGTTCCAAGACCACCACTATTTTTGACGCAATTTACCCCAATTTGGGCACTTATTCTTGCTTAACATCCACCCAGAACCTCCCTGGAAGATTATTTTATAGAAAATGGTCAATATACATCTCCCCTCATATGAGACACAATTTCAGGGTAAATGGACCAACCAGAACCACTCAGGACCAGTTCCAACACAAGCACTCGTTGTCATAAAAGTGCCCATATTAGGCACATTGATTGTGGCATGACTTTACTTCACAACCACCCTGGAAGATTATTTTATACAAAATGGTCAATATACGTCTACCCTCATATGAGACAAAATTTCAGGGTAAATGGACCAACCAGAACCACCCAGGACCAGTTACAATGCAACCACTATTTTTGACGCAATTTACCCCAATTTGGGCACTATTTCTGGCCTAACATCCCCCCAGAACCTCTCTGGAAGACCAATTTTACACAAAATTGTGAATTATACATCTACCCACAAATGAGACACAATTCCCGGGTAAATGGACCAACCAGAACCGCTCAGGACCAGTTCCAATACAAGCACTCGTTGTCATAAAAGTGCCCATATTAGGTACATTGATTGTGGCATAACTTTACTTCACGACCACCCTGGAAGATTATTTTATACAAAATGGTCAATATACGTCTACCCTCATATAAGACACAATTTCAGGGTAAATGGACCAACCAGAACCACCCAAGACAAGTTACAATGCATCCACTATTTTTGACGCAATTTACCCCAATTTGGGCACTATTTCTGGCCTAACATCCCCCCAGAACCTCCCTGGAAGACCAATTTTACACAAAATTGTGAAATATACATCTACCCACAAATGAGACACAATTCTTGGGTAAATGGACCAACCAGAACCGCTCAGGACCAGTTCCAATACAAGCACTCGTTGTCATAAAAGTGCCCATATTAGGTACATTGATTGTGGCATAACTTTACTTCACGACCACCCTGGAAGATTATTTTATACAAAATGGTCAATATACGTCTACCCTCATATGAGACAAAATTTCAGGGTAAATGGACCAACCAGAACCACCCAAGACCAGTTCCAAGGCAACCACTATTTTTGACGCAATTTACCCCAATTTGGGCACTATTTCTGGCCTAACATCCCCCCAGAACCTCCCTGGAAGACCAATTTTACACAAAATTGTGAATTATACATCTACCCACAAATTAGACACAATTCCCGGGTAAATGGACCAACCAGAACAGCTCAGGACCAGTTCCAATACAAGCACTCGTTGTCATAAAAGTGCCCATATTAGGTACATTGATCGTGGCATAACTTTACTTCCCGACCACCCTGGAAGATTATTTTATACAAAATGGTCAATATACGTCTACCCTCATATGAGACAAAATTTCAGGGTAAAAGGAATAACCAGAACCACCCAAGACAAGTTCCAAGACCACCACTATTTTTGACGCAATTTACCCCAATTTGGGCACTTATTCTTGCCTAACATCCACCCAGAACCTCCCTGGAAGATTATTTTAAAGAAAATGGTCAATATACATCTCCCCTCATATGAGACACAATTTGAGGGTAAATGGACCAACCAGAACCACTCAGGACCAGTTCCAACACAAGCACTCGTTGTCATAAAAGTGCCCATATTAGGCACATTGATTGTGGCATAACTTTACTTCAAAACCTCCCTGGAAGATTATTTTATACATTATGGTCAATAGACATCTCCCCTCATATGAGACACAATTTCAGGGTAAATGGACCAACCAGAACCACCCAAGACAAGTTCCAAGACAACCACTATTTTTGACGCAATTTACCCCAATTTGGGCACTTATTCTTGCCTAACATCCACCCAGAACCTCCCTGGAAGATTTTTTTTATAGAAAATGGTCAATATACATCTCCCCTCATATGAGACACAATTTCAGGGTAAATGGACCAACCAGAACCACTCAGGACCAGTTCCAACACAAGCACTCGTTGTCATAAAAGTGCCCATATTAGGCACATTGATTGTGGCATAACTTTACTTCACAACCACCCTGGAAGATCATTTTATACAGAATGGTCAATATACATCTCCCCTCATATGAGACAAAATTTCAGGGTAAATGGACCAACCAGAACCACCCAAGACAAGTTCCAAGACCACCACTATTTTTGACGCAATTTACCCCAATTTGGGCACTTATTCTTGCCTAACATCCACCCAGAACCTCCCTGGAAGATTATTTTATAGAAAATGGTCAATATACATCCCCCCTCATATGAGACACAATTTCAGGGTAAATGGACCAACCAGAACCACTCAGGACCAGTTCCAACACAAGCACTCGTTGTCATAAAAGTGCCCATATTAGGCACATTGATTGTGGCATAACTTTACTTCACAACCACCCTGGAAGATTATTTTATACAAAATGGTCAATATACGTCTACCCTCATATGAGACGAAATTTCAGGGTAAATGGACCAACCAGAACCACCCAGGACCAGTTACAATGCAACCACTATTTTTGACGCAATTTACCCCAATTTGGGCACTATTTCTGGCCTAACATCCCCCAGAACCTCCCTGGAAGACCAATTTTACACAAAATTGTGAATTATACATCTACCCACAAAAGAGACACAATTCCCGGGTAAATGGACCAACCAGAACCGCTCAGGACCAGTTCCAACACAAGCACTCGTTGTGATAAAAGTGCCCATATTAGGCACACAGATTGTGGCATAACTTTCTTTCACAACCACCCTGGAAGATTATTTTATACAGAATGGTCAATATACGTCTACCTTCATATGAGACACAATTTCAGGGTAAATGGACCAACCAGAACCACCCAAGACCAGTTCCAATGCAACCACTATTTTTAACGAAAATTACCCCATTTTGGGCACTATTTCTTGCCTAACATCCCCCCAGAACCTCCCTGGAAGACTAATTTTATACAAAATGGTGAATTATACATCTACCCGCAAATGAGACACAATTTCTGGGTAAATGGACCAACCAGAACCGCTCAGGACCAGTTCCAATACAAGCACTCGTTGTCATAAAAGTGTCCATATTAGGTACACTGATCGTGGCATAACTTTGCTTCACAGCATCCCTGGAAGATTATTTTATACAAAATGGTCAATATACGTCTACCCTCATATGAGACAAAATTTCAGGGTAAATGGACCAACCAGAACCACCCAAGACCAGTTCCAAGACAACCACTATTTTTGACGCAATTTACCCCAATTTGGGCACTTATTCTTGCCTAACATCCACCCAGAACCTCCCTGGAAGATTATTTTATAGAAAATGGTCAATATACATCTCCCCTCATATGAGACACAATTTCAGGGTAAATGGACCAACCAGAACCACTCAGGACCAGTTCCAACACAAGCACTCGTTGTCATAAAAGTGCCCATATTAGGCACATTGATTGTGGCATAACTTTACTTCACAACATCCTTGGAAGATTATTTTATACAAAATGGTCAATATACGTCTACCCACAAATGAGACACAATTCCCGGGTAAATGGACCAACCAGAACCGCTCAGGACCAGTTCCAATACAAGCACTCGTCATAAAAGTGCCCATATTAGGTACATTGATTGTGGCATAACTTTACTTCACGACCACCCTGGAAGATTATTTTATACAAAATGGTCAATATACGTCTACCCTCATATGAAACAAAATTTCAGGGTAAATGGACCAACCAGAACCACCCAAGACCAGTTCCAAGACAACCACTATTTTTGACGCAATTTACCCCAATTTGGGCACTTATTCTTGCCTAACATCCACCCAGAACCTCCCTGGAAGACTATTTTATAGAAAATGGTCAATATACATCTCCCCTCATATGAGACACAATTTCAGGGTAAATGGACCAACCAGAACCACTCAGGACCAGTTCCAACACAAGCACTCGTTGTCATAAAAGTGCCCATATTAGGCACATTGATTGTGGCATAACTTTACTTCACAACCACCCTGGAAGATCATTTTATACAGAATGGTCAATTTACATCTCCCCTCATATGAGACAAAATTTCAGGGTAAATGGACCAACCAGAACCACCCAAGACCAGTTCCAAGACAACCACTATTTTTGACGCAATTTACCCCAATTTGGGCACTTATTCTTGCCTAACATCCACCCAGAACCTCCCTGGAAGACTAATTTATAGAAAATGGTCAATATTTATCTCCCCTCATATGAGACACAATATCAGGGTAAATGGACCAACCAGAACCACTCAGGACCAGTTCCAACACAAGCACTCGTTGTCATAAAAGTGCCCATATTAGGCACATTGATTGTGGCATAACTTTACTTCACAACCACCCTGGAAGATCATTTTATACAGAATGGTCAATTTACATCTCCCCTCATATGAGACAAAATTTCAGGGTAAATGGACCAACCAGAACCACTCAGGACCAGTTCCAACACAAGCACTCGTTGTCATAAAAGTGCCCATATTAGGAACATTGATTGTGGCATAACTTTACTTCACAACCACCCTGGAAGATCATTTTATACAGAATGGTCAATATACATCTCCCCTCATATGAGACAAAATTTCAGGGTAAATGGACCAACCAGAACCACCCAAGACAAGTTCCAAGACCACCACTATTTTTGACGCAATTTACCCCAATTTGGGCACTTATTCTTGCCTAACATCCACCCAGAACCTCCCTGGAAGATTATTTTATAGAAAATGGTCAATATACATCCCCCCTCATATGAGACACAATTTCAGGGTAAATGGACCAACCAGAACCACTCAGGACCAGTTCCAACACAAGCACTCGTTGTCATAAAAGTGCCCATATTAGGCACATTGATTGTGGCATAACTTTACTTCACAACCACCCTGGAAGATTATTTTATACAAAATGGTCAATATACGTCTACCCTCATATGAGACGAAATTTCAGGGTAAATGGACAAACCAGAACCACCCAGGACCAGTTACAATGCAACCACTATTTTTGACGCAATTTACCCCAATTTGGGCACTATTTCTGGCCTAACATCCCCCAGAACCTCCCTGGAAGACCAATTTTACACAAAATTGTGAATTATACATCTACCCACAAAAGAGACACAATTCCCGGGTAAATGGACCAACCAGAACCGCTCAGGACCAGTTCCAACACAAGCACTCGTTGTGATAAAAGTGCCCATATTAGGCACACAGATTGTGGCATAACTTTCTTTCACAACCACCCTGGAAGATTATTTTATACAGAATGGTCAATATACGTCTACCTTCATATGAGACACAATTTCAGGGTAAATGGACCAACCAGAACCACCCAAGACCAGTTCCAATGCAACCACTATTTTTAACGAAAATTACCCCATTTTGGGCACTATTTCTTGCCTAACATCCCCCCAGAACCTCCCTGGAAGACTAATTTTATACAAAATGGTGAATTATACATCTACCCGCAAATGAGACACAATTTCTGGGTAAATGGACCAACCAGAACCGCTCAGGACCAGTTCCAATACAAGCACTCGTTGTCATAAAAGTGTCCATATTAGGTACACTGATCGTGGCATAACTTTGCTTCACAGCATCCCTGGAAGATTATTTTATACAAAATGGTCAATATACATCTACCCTCATATGAGACAAAATTTCAGGGTAAATGGACCAACCAGAACCATCCAAGACCAGTTCCAATGCAACCACTATTTTAACGAAATTTACCCCATTTTGGGCACTATTTCTGGCCTAACATCCCTCCAGAACCTCCCTGGAAGACTAATTTTACACAAATTTGTCAATAATACATCTACCCACAAATAAGACACAATTCCTGGGTAAATGGACCAACCAGAACCACCCAGGACCAGTTCCAATACAAGCACTCGTTGTCATAAAAGTGCCCATATTAGGTACATTGATTGTGGCATAACTTTACTTCACAACATCCTTGGAAGATTATTTTATACAAAATGGTCAATATACGTCTACCCTCATAGGAGACAAAATTTCAGGGTAAATGGACCAACCAGAACCACCCAGGACCAGTTACAATGCAACCACTATTTTTGACGCAATTTACCCCAATTTGGGCACTATTTCTGGCCTAACATCCCCCCAGAACCTCCCTGGAAGACCAATTTTACACATAATTGTGAATTATACATCTACCCACAAATGAGACACAATTCCTGGGTAAATTGACCAACCAGAACCGCTCAGGACCAGTTCCAATACAAGCACTCGTTGTCATAAAAGTGCCCATATTAGGTACATTGATTGTGGCATAACTTTACTTCACGACCACCCTGGAAGATTATTTTATACAAAATGGTCAATATACGTCTACCCTCATATGAGACAAAATTTCAGGGTAAATGGACCAACCAGAACCACCCAAGACCAGTTCCAAGACAACCACTATTTTTGACGCAATTTACCCCAATTTGGGCACTTATTCTTGCCTAACATCCACCCAGAACCTCCCTGGAAGATTATTTTATAGAAAATGGTCAATATACATCTCCCCTCATATGAGACACAATTTCAGGGTAAATGGACCAACCAGAACCACTCAGGACCAGTTCCAACACAAGCACTCGTTGTCATAAAAGTGCCCATATTAGGCACATTGATTGTGGCATAACTTTACTTCACAACATCCTTGGAAGATTATTTTATACAAAATGGTCAATATACGTCTACCCACAAATGAGACACAATTCCCGGGTAAATGGACCAACCAGAACCGCTCAGGACCAGTTCCAATACAAGCACTCGTCATAAAAGTGCCCATATTAGGTACATTGATTGTGGCATAACTTTACTTCACGACCACCCTGGAAGATTATTTTATACAAAATGGTCAATATACGTCTACCCTCATATGAAACAAAATTTCAGGGTAAATGGACCAACCAGAACCACCCAAGACCAGTTCCAAGACAACCACTATTTTTGACGCAATTTACCCCAATTTGGGCACTTATTCTTGCCTAACATCCACCCAGAACCTCCCTGGAAGATTATTTCATAGAAAATGGTCAATATACATCTCCCCTCATATGAGACACAATTTCAGGGTAAATGGACCAACCAGAACCACTCAGGACCAGTTCCAACACAAGCACTCGTTGTCATAAAAGTGCCCATATTAGGCACATTGATTGTGGCATAACTTTACTTCACAACCACCCTGGAAGATTATTTTATACATTATGGTCAATATACATCTCCCCTCATATAAGACACAATTTCAGGGTAAATGGACCAACCAGAACCACCCAAGACAAGTTCCAAGACAAACACTATTTTGACGCAATTTACCCCAATTTGGGCACTTATTCTTGCCTAACATCCACCCAGAACCTCCCTGGAAGACTAATTTTACACAAATTTGTCAATAATACATCTACCCACAAATAAGACACAATTCCTGGGTAAATGGACCAACCAGAACCACCCAGGACCAGTTCCAATACAAGCACTTGTTGTCATAAAAGTGCCCATATTAGGTACATTGATTGTGGCATAACTTTACTTCACAACATCCTTGGAAGATTATTTTATAAAAAATGGTCAATATAAGTCTACCCTCATATGAGACAAAATTTCAGGGTAAATGGACCAATCAGAACCACCCAGGACCAGTTACAATGCATCCACTATTTTTGACGCAATTTACCCCAATTTGGGCACTATTTCTGGCCTAACATCCCCCCAGAACCTCCCTGGAAGACCAATTTTACACAAAATTGTGAAATATACATCTACCCACAAATGAGACACAATTCTTGGGTAAATGGACCAACCAGAACCGCTCAGGACCAGTTCCAATACAAGCACTCGTTGTCATAAAAGTGCCCATATTAGGTACATTGATTGTGGCATAACTTTACTTCACGACCACCCTGGAAGATTATTTTATACAAAATGGTCAATATACGTCTACCCTCATATGAGACAAAATTTCAGGGTAAATGGACCAACCAGAACCACCCAAGACCAGTTCCAAGGCAACCACTATTTTTGACGCAATTTACCCCAATTTGGGCACTATTTCTGGCCTAACATCCCCCCAGAACCTCCCTGGAAGACCAATTTTACACAAAATTGTGAATTATACATCTACCCACAAATTAGACACAATTCCCGGGTAAATGGACCAACCAGAACCGCTCAGGACCAGTTCCAATACAAGCACTCGTTGTCATAAAAGTGCCCATATTAGGTACATTGATCGTGGCATAACTTTACTTCCCGACCACCCTGGAAGATTATTTTATACAAAATGGTCAATATACGTCTACCCTCATATGAGACAAAATTTCAGGGTAAAAGGAATAACCAGAACCACCCAAGACAAGTTCCAAGACCACCACTATTTTTGACGCAATTTACCCCAATTTGGGCACTTATTCTTGCCTAACATCCACCCAGAACCTCCCTGGAAGATTATTTTAAAGAAAATGGTCAATATACATCTCCCCTCATATGAGACACAATTTCAGGGTAAATGGACCAACCAGAACCACTCAGGACCAGTTCCAATACAAGCACTCGTTGTCATAAAAGTGCCCATATTAGGTACATTGATTGTGGCATAACTTTACTTCACGACCACCCTGGAAGATTATTTTATACAGAATGGTCAATTTACATCTCCCCTCATATGAGACAAAATTTCAGGGTAAATGGACCAACCAGAACCACCCAAGACAAGTTACAAGACCACCACTATTTTTGACGCAATTTACCCCAATTTGGGCACTTATTCTTGCCTAACATCCACCCAGAACCTCCCTGGAAGATTATTTTATAGAAAATGGTCAATATACATCTCCCCTCATATGAGACACAATTTCAGGGTAAATGGACCAACCAGAACCACTCAGGACCAGTTCCAACACAAGCACTCGTTGTCATAAAAGTGCCCATATTAGGCACATTGATTGTGGCATGACTTTTTTTCACAACCACCCTGGAAGATTATTTTATACAAAATGGTCAATATACGTCTACCCTCATATGAGACAAAATTTCAGGGTAAATAGACCAACCAGAACCACCCAGGACCAGTTACAATGCAACCACTATTTTTGACGCAATTTACCCCAATTTGGGCACTATTTCTGGCCTAACATCCCCCCAGAACCTCTCTGGAAGACCAATTTTACACAAAATTGTGAATTATACATCTACCCACAAATGAGACACAATTCCCGGGTAAATGGACCAACCAGAACCGCTCAGGACCAGTTCCAATACAAGCACTCGTTGTCATAAAAGTGCCCATATTAGGTACATTGATTGTGGCATAACTTTACTTCACGACCACCCTGGAAGATTATTTTATACAAAATGGTCAATATACGTCTACCCTCATATAAGACACAATTTCAGGGTAAATGGACCAACCAGAACCACCCAAGACAAGTTCCAAGACAACCACTATTTTTGACGCAATTTACCCCAATTTGGGCACTTATTCTTGCCTAACATCCACCCAGAACCTCCCTGGAAGACTAATTTTACACAAATTTGTCAATAATACATCTAACCACAAATAAGACACAATTCCTGGGTAAATGGACCAACCAGAACCACCCAGGACCAGTTCCAATACAAGCACTCGTTGTCATAAAAGTGCCCATATTAGGTACATTGATCGTGGCATAACTTTTCTTTCCGACCACCCTGGAAGATTATTTTATACAAAATGGTCAATATACGTCTACCCTCATAGGAGACAAAATTTCAGGGTAAATGGACCAACCAGAACCACCCAGGACCAGTTACAATGCAACCACTATTTTTGACGCAATTTACCCCAATTTGGGCACTATTTCTGGCCTAACATCCCCCCAGAACCTCCCTGGAAGATTATTTTATAGAAAATGGTCAATATACATCTCCCCTCATATGAAACACAATTTCAGGGTAAATGGACCAACCAGAACCACTCAGGACCAGTTCCAACACAAGCACTCGTTGTCATAAAAGTGCCCATATTAGGCACATTGATTGTGGCATAACTTTACTTCACAACCACCCTGGAAGATCATTTTATACAGAATGGGCAATTTACATCTCCCCTCATATGAGACAAAATTTCAGGGTAAATGGACCAACCAGAACCACCCAAGACAAGTTCCAAGACCACCACTATTTTTGACGCAATTTACCCCAATTTGGGAACTTATTCTTGCCTAACATCCACCCAGAACCTCCCTGGAAGATTATTTTATAGAAAATGGTCAATATACATCTCCCCTCATATGAGACACAATTTCAGGGTAAATGGACCACCCAGAACCACTCAGGACCAGTTCCAACACAAGCACTCGTTGTCATAAAAGTGCCCATATTAGGCACATTGATTGTGGCATGACTTTACTTCACAACCACCCTGGAAGATTATTTTATACAAAATGGTCAATATACGTCTACCCTCATATGAGACAAAATTTCAGGGTAAATGGACCAACCAGAACCACCCAGGACCAGTTACAATGCAACCACTATTTTTGACGCAATTTACCCCAATTTGGGCACTATTTCTGGCCTGACATCCCCCCAGAACCTCCCTGGAAGACCAATTGTACACAAAATTGTGAATTATACATCTACCCACAAATGAGACACAATTCCCGGGTAAATGGACCAACCAGAACCGCTCAGGACCAGTTCCAATACAAGCACTCGTTGTCATAAAAGTGCCCATATTAGGTACATTGATTGTGGCATAACTTTACTTCACGACCACCCTGGAAGATTATTTTATACAAAATGGTCAATATACGTCTACCCTCATATGAGACAAAATTTCAGGGTAAATGGACCAACCAGAACCACCCAAGACCAGTTCCAAGACAACAACTATTTTTGACCCAATTTACCCCAATTTGGGCACTTATTCTTGCCTAACATCCACCCAGAACCTCCCTGGAAGATTATTTCATAGAAAATGGTCAATATACATCTCCCCTCATATGAGACACAATTTCAGGGTAAATGGACCAACCAGAACCACTCAGGACCAGTTCCAATACAAGCACTCGTTGTCATAAAAGTGCCCATATTAGGTACATTGATTGTGGCATAACTTTACTTCACGACCACCCTGGAAGATTATTTTATACAGAATGGTCAATTTACATCTCCCCTCATATGAGACAAAATTTCAGGGTAAATGGACCAACCAGAACCACCCAAGACAAGTTACAAGACCACCACTATTTTTGACGCAATTTACCCCAATTTGGGCACTTATTCTTGCCTAACATCCACCCAGAACCTCCCTGGAAGATTATTTTATAGAAAATGGTCAATATACATCAACCCCTCATATGAGACACAATTTCAGGGTAAATGGACCAACCAGAACCACTCAGGACCAGTTCCAACACAAGCACTCGTTGTCATAAAAGTGCCCATATTAGGCACATTGATTGTGGCATGACTTTACTTCACAACCACCCTGGAAGATTATTTTATACAAAATGGTCAATATACGTCTACCCTCATATGAGACAAAATTTCAGGGTAAATAGACCAACCAGAACCACCCAGGACCAGTTACAATGCAACCACTATTTTTGACGCAATTTACCCCAATTTGGGCACTATTTCTGGCCTAACATCCCCCCAGAACCTCTCTGGAAGACCAATTTTACACAAAATTGTGAAATATACATCTACCCACAAATGAGACACAATTCCCGGGTAAATGGACCAACCAGAACCGCTCAGGACCAGTTCCAATACAAGCACTCGTTGTCATAAAAGTGCCCATATTAGGTACATTGATTGTGGCATAACTTTACTTCACGACCACCCTGGAAGATTATTTTATACAAAATGGTCAATATACGTCTACCCTCATATAAGACACAATTTCAGGGTAAATGGACCAACCAGAACCACCCAAGACAAGTTCCAAGACAACCACTATTTTTGACGCAATTTACCCCAATTTGGGCACTTATTCTTGCCTAACATCCACCCAGAACCTCCCTGGAAGACTAATTTTACACAAATTTGTCAATAATACATCTAACCACAAATAAGACACAATTCCTGGGTAAATGGACCAACCAGAACCACCCAGGACCAGTTCCAATACAAGCACTCGTTGTCATAAAAGTGCCCATATTAGGTACATTGATCGTGGCATAACTTTTCTTTCCGACCACCCTGGAAGATTATTTTATAAAAAATGGTCAATATACGTCTACCCTCATAGGAGACAAAATTTCAGGGTAAATGGACCAACCAGAACCACCCAGGACCAGTTACAATGCAACCACTATTTTTGACGCAATTTACCCCAATTTGGGCACTATTTCTGGCCTAACATCCCCCCAGAACCTCCCTGGAAGATTATTTTATAGAAAATGGTCAATATACATCTCCCCTCATATGAAACACAATTTCAGGGTAAATGGACCAACCAGAACCACTCAGGACCAGTTCCAACACAAGCACTCGTTGTCATAAAAGTGCCCATATTAGGCACATTGATTGTGGCATAACTTTACTTCACAACCACCCTGGAAGATCATTTTATACAGAATGGGCAATTTACATCTCCCCTCATATGAGACAAAATTTCAGGGTAAATGGACCAACCAGAACCACCCAAGACAAGTTCCAAGACCACCACTATTTTTGACGCAATTTACCCCAATTTGGGAACTTATTCTTGCCTAACATCCACCCAGAACCTCCCTGGAAGATTATTTTATAGAAAATGGTCAATATACATCTCCCCTCATATGAGACACAATTTCAGGGTAAATGGACCACCCAGAACCACTCAGGACCAGTTCCAACACAAGCACTCGTTGTCATAAAAGTGCCCATATTAGGCACATTGATTGTGGCATGACTTTACTTCACAACCACCCTGGAAGATTATTTTATACAAAATGGTCAATATACGTCTACCCTCATATGAGACAAAATTTCAGGGTAAATGGACCAACCAGAACCACCCAGGACCAGTTACAATGCAACCACTATTTTTGACGCAATTTACCCCAATTTGGGCACTATTTCTGGCCTGACATCCCCCCAGAACCTCCCTGGAAGACCAATTGTACACAAAATTGTGAATTATACATCTACCCACAAATGAGACACAATTCCCGGGTAAATGGACCAACCAGAACCGCTCAGGACCAGTTCCAATACAAGCACTCGTTGTCATAAAAGTGCCCATATTAGGTACATTGATTGTGGCATAACTTTACTTCACGACCACCCTGGAAGATTATTTTATACAAAATGGTCAATATACGTCTACCCTCATATGAGACAAAATTTCAGGGTAAATGGACCAACCAGAACCACCCAAGACCAGTTCCAAGACAACAACTATTTTTGACGCAATTTACCCCAATTTGGGCACTTATTCTTGCCTAACATCCACCCAGAACCTCCCTGGAAGATTATTTCATAGAAAATGGTCAATATACATCTCCCCTCATATGAGACACAATTTCAGGGTAAATGGACCAACCAGAACCACTCAGGACCAGTTCCAACACAAGCACTCGTTGTCATAAAAGTGCCCATATTAGGCACATTGATTGTGGCATAACTTTACTTCACAACCACCCTGGAAGATTATTTTATACATTATGGTCAATATACATCTCCCCTCATATAAGACACAATTTCAGGGTAAATGGACCAACCAGAACCACCCAAGACAAGTTCCAAGACAAACACTATTTTTGACGCAATTTACCCCAATTTGGGCACTTATTCTTGCCTAACATCCACCCAGAACCTCCCTGGAAGACTAATTTTACACAAATTTGTCAATAATACATCTACCCACAAATAAGACACAATTCCTGGGTAAATGGACCAACCAGAACCACCCAGGACCAGTTCCAATACAAGCACTCGTTGTCATAAAAGTGCCCATATTAGGTACATTGATTGTGGCATAACTTTACTTCACAACATCCTTGCAAGATTATTTTATAAAAAATGGTCAATATAAGTCTACCCTCATATGAGACAAAATTTCAGGGTAAATGGACCAATCAGAACCACCCAGGACCAGTTACAATGCATCCACTATTTTTGACGCAATTTACCCCAATTTGGGCACTATTTCTGGCCTAACATCCCCCCAGAACCTCCCTGGAAGACCAATTTTACACAAAATTGTGAAATATACATCTACCCACAAATGAGACACAATTCTTGGGTAAATGGACCAACCAGAACCGCTCAGGACCAGTTCCAATACAAGCACTCGTTGTCATAAAAGTGCCCATATTAGGTACATTGATTGTGGCATAACTTTACTTCACGACCACCCTGGAAGATTATTTTATACAAAATGGTCAATATACGTCTACCCTCATATGAGACAAAATTTCAGGGTAAATGGACCAACCAGAACCACCCAATACCAGTTCCAAGGCAACCACTATTTTTGACGCAATTTACCCCAATTTGGGCACTATTTCTGGCCTAACATCCCCCCAGAACCTCCCTGGAAGACCAATTTTACACAAAATTGTGAATTATACATCTACCCACAAATTAGACACAATTCCCGGGTAAATGGACCAACCAGAACCGCTCAGGACCAGTTCCAATACAAGCACTCGTTGTCATAAAAGTGCCCATATTAGGTACATTGATCGTGGCATAACTTTACTTCCCGACCACCCTGGAAGATTATTTTATACAAAATGGTCAATATACGTCTACCCTCATATGAGACAAAATTTCAGGGTAAAAGGAATAACCAGAACCACCCAAGACAAGTTCCAAGACCACCACTATTTTTGACGCAATTTACCCCAATTTGGGCACTTATTCTTGCCTAACATCCACCCAGAACCTCCCTGGAAGATTATTTTAAAGAAAATGGTCAATATACATCTCCCCTCATATGAGACACAATTTGAGGGTAATGGACCAACCAGAACCACTCAGGACCAGTTCCAACACAAGCACTCGTTGTCATAAAAGTGCCCATATTAGGCACATTGATTGTGGCATAACTTTACTTCAAAACCTCCCTGGAAGATTATTTTATACATTATGGTCAATAGACATCTCCCCTCATATGAGACACAATTTCAGGGTAAATGGACCAACCAGAACCACCCAAGACAAGTTCCAAGACAACCACTATTTTTGACGCAATTTACCCCAATTTGGGCACTTATTCTTGCCTAACATCCACCCAGAACCTCCCTGGAAGATTTTTTTATAGAAAATGGTCAATATACATCTCCCCTCATATGAGACACAATTTCAGGGTAAATGGACCAACCAGAACCACTCAGGACCAGTTCCAACACAAGCACTCGTTGTCATAAAAGTGCCCATATTAGGCACATTGATTGTGGCATAACTTTACTTCACAACCACCCTGGAAGATCATTTTATACAGAATGGTCAATATACATCTCCCCTCATATGAGACAAAATTTCAGGGTAAATGGACCAACCAGAACCACCCAAGACAAGTTCCAAGACCACCACTATTTTTGACGCAATTTACCCCAATTTGGGCACTTATTCTTGCCTAACATCCACCCAGAACCTCCATGGAAGATTATTTTATAGAAAATGGTCAATATACATCCCCCCTCATATGAGACACAATTTCAGGGTAAATGGACCAACCAGAACCACTCAGGACCAGTTCCAACACAAGCACTCGTTGTCATAAAAGTGCCCATATTAGGCACATTGATTGTGGCATAACTTTACTTCACAACCACCCTGGAAGATTATTTTATACAAAATGGTCAATATAAGTCTACCCTCATATGAGACGAAATTTCAGGGTAAATGGACCAACCAGAACCACCCAGGACCAGTTACAATGCAACCACTATTTTTGACGCAATTTACCCCAATTTGGGCACTATTTCTGGCCTAACATCCCCCAGAACCTCCCTGGAAGACCAATTTTACACAAAATTGTGAATTATACATCTACCCACAAAAGAGACACAATTCCCGGGTAAATGGACCAACCAGAACCGCTCAGGACCAGTTCCAACACAAGCACTCGTTGTGATAAAAGTGCCCATATTAGGCACACAGATTGTGGCATAACTTTCTTTCACAACCACCCTGGAAGATTATTTTATACAGAATGGTCAATATACGTCTACCTTCATATGAGACACAATTTCAGGGTAAATGGACCAACCAGAACCACCCAAGACCAGTTCCAATGCAACCACTATTTTTAACGAAAATTACCCCATTTTGGGCACTATTTCTTGCCTAACATCCCCCCGGAACCTCCCTGGAAGACTAATTTTATACAAAATGGTGAATTATACATCTACCCGCAAATGAGACACAATTTCTGGGTAAATGGACCAACCAGAACCGCTCAGGACCAGTTCCAATACAAGCACTCGTTGTCATAAAAGTGCCCATATTAGGTACATTGATTGTGGCATAACTTTACTTCACGACCACCCTGGAAGATTATTTTATACAAAATGGTCAATATACGTCTACCCTCATATGAGACAAATTTTCAGGGTAAATGGACCAACCAGAACCACCCAAGACCAGTTCCAAGACAACCACTATTTTTGACGCAATTTACCCCAATTTGGGCACTTATTCTTGCCTAACATCCACCCAGAACCTCCCTGGAAAATTATTTTATAGAAAATGGTCAATATACATCTCCCCTCATATGAGACACAATTTCAGGGTAAATGGACCATTCAGAACCACTCAGGACCAGTTCCAACACAAGCACTCATTGTCATAAAAGTGCCCATATTAGGCACATTGATTGTGGCATAACGTTACTTCACAACCACCCTGGAAGATTATTTTATACATTATGGTCAATATACATCTCCCCTCATATGAGACACAATTTCAGGGTAAATGGACCAATCAGAACCACCCAAGACAAGTTCCAAGACAACCACTATTTTTGACGCAATTTACCCCAATTTGGGCACTTATTCTTGCCTAACATCCACCCAGAACCTCCCTGGAAGATTATTTTATAGAAAATGGTCAATATACATCTCCCCTCATATGAAACACAATTTCAGGGTAAATGGACCAACCAGAACCACTCAGGACCAGTTCCAACACAAGCACTCGTTGTCATAAAAGTGCCCATATTAGGCACATTGATTGTGGCATAACTTTACTTCACAACCACCCTGGAAGATTATTTTATACATTATGGTCAATATACATCTCCCCTCATATGAGACACAATTTCAGGGTAAATGGACCAACCAGAACCACCCAAGACAAGTGCAAGACAACCACTATTTTTGACGCAATTTACCCCAATTTGGGCACTTATTCTTGCCTAACATCCACCCAGAACCTCCCTGGAAGACTATTTTATAGAAAATGGTCAATATACATCTCCCCTCATATGAGACACAATTTCAGGGTAAATGGACCAACAAGAACCACTCAGGACCAGTTCCAACACAAGCACTCGTTGTCATAAAAGTGCCCATATTAGGCACATTGATTGTGGCATAACTTTACTTCACAACCATCCTGGAAGATCATTTTATACAGAATGGTCAATATACATCTCCCCTCATATGAGACAAATTTTCAGGGTAAATGGACCAACCAGAACCACCCAAGACAAGTTCCAAGACCACCACTATTTTTGACGCAATTTACCCCAATTTGGGCACTTATTCTTGCCTAACATCCACCCAGAACCTCCCTGGAAGATTATTTTATAGAAAATGGTCAATAAACATCTCCCCTCATATGAGACACAATTTCAGGGTAAATGGACCAACCAGAACCACTCAGGACCAGTTCCAACACAAGCACTTGTTGTCATAAAAGTGCCCATATTAGGCACATTGATTGTGGCATAACTTTACTTCACAACCACCCTGTAAGATTATTTTATACAAAATGGTCAATATACGTCTACCCTCATATGAGACAAAATTTCAGGGTAAATGGACCAACCAGAACCACCCAGGACCAGTTACAATGCAACCACTATTTTTGACGCAATTTACCCCAATTTGGGCACTTATTCTTGCCTAACATCCACCCAGAACCTCCCTGGAAGATTATTTTATAGAAAATGGTCAATATACATCCCCCCTCATATGAGACACAATTTCAGGGTAAATGGACCAACCAGAACCACTCAGGACCAGTTCCAACACAAGCACTCGTTGTCATAAAAGTGCCCATATTAGGCACATTGATTGTGGCATAACTTTACTTCACAACCACCCTGGAAGATTATTTTATACAAAATGGTCAATATAAGTCTACCCTCATATGAGACGAAATTTCAGGGTAAATGGACCAACCAGAACCACCCAGGACCAGTTACAATGCAACCACTATTTTTGACGCAATTTACCCCAATTTGGGCACTATTTCTGGCCTAACATCCCCCAGAACCTCCCTGGAAGACCAATTTTACACAAAATTGTGAATTATACATCTACCCACAAAAGAGACACAATTCCCGGGTAAATGGACCAACCAGAACCGCTCAGGACCAGTTCCAACACAAGCACTCGTTGTGATAAAAGTGCCCATATTAGGCACACAGATTGTGGCATAACTTTCTTTCACAACCACCCTGGAAGATTATTTTATACAGAATGGTCAATATACGTCTACCTTCATATGAGACACAATTTCAGGGTAAATGGACCAACCAGAACCACCCAAGACCAGTTCCAATGCAACCACTATTTTTAACGAAAATTACCCCATTTTGGGCACTATTTCTTGCCTAACATCCCCCCGGAACCTCCCTGGAAGACTAATTTTATACAAAATGGTGAATTATACATCTACCCGCAAATGAGACACAATTTCTGGGTAAATGGACCAACCAGAACCGCTCAGGACCAGTTCCAATACAAGCACTCGTTGTCATAAAAGTGCCCATATTAGGTACATTGATTGTGGCATAACTTTACTTCACGACCACCCTGGAAGATTATTTTATACAAAATGGTCAATATACGTCTACCCTCATATGAGACAAATTTTCAGGGTAAATGGACCAACCAGAACCACCCAAGACCAGTTCCAAGACAACCACTATTTTTGACGCAATTTACCCCAATTTGGGCACTTATTCTTGCCTAACATCCACCCAGAACCTCCCTGGAAAATTATTTTATAGAAAATGGTCAATATACATCTCCCCTCATATGAGACACAATTTCAGGGTAAATGGACCATTCAGAACCACTCAGGACCAGTTCCAACACAAGCACTCATTGTCATAAAAGTGCCCATATTAGGCACATTGATTGTGGCATAACTTTACTTCACAACCACCCTGGAAGATTATTTTATACATTATGGTCAATATACATCTCCCCTCATATGAGACACAATTTCAGGGTAAATGGACCAATCAGAACCACCCAAGACAAGTTCCAAGACAACCACTATTTTTGACGCAATTTACCCCAATTTGGGCACTTATTCTTGCCTAACATCCACCCAGAACCTCCCTGGAAGATTATTTTATAGAAAATGGTCAATATACATCTCCCCTCATATGAAACACAATTTCAGGGTAAATGGACCAACCAGAACCACTCAGGACCAGTTCCAACACAAGCACTCGTTGTCATAAAAGTGCCCATATTAGGCACATTGATTGTGGCATAACTTTACGTCACAACCACCCTGGAAGATTATTTTATACATTATGGTCAATATACATCTCCCCTCATATGAGACACAATTTCAGGGTAAATGGACCAACAAGAAACACCCAAGACAAGTGCAAGACAACCACTATTTTTGACGCAATTTACCCCAATTTGGGCACTTATTCTTGCCTAACATCCACCCAGAACCTCCCTGGAAGACTATTTTATAGAAAATGGTCAATATACATCTCCCCTCATATGAGACACAATTTCAGGGTAAATGGACCAACAAGAACCACTCAGGACCAGTTCCAACACAAGCACTCGTTGTCATAAAAGTGCCCATATTAGGCACATTGATTGTGGCATAACTTTACTTCACAACCACCCTGGAAGATTATTTTATAAAAAATGGTCAATATACGTCTACCCTCATATGAGACAAAATTTCAGGGTAAATGGACCAACCATAACCACCCAGGACCAGTTACAATGCAACCACTATTTTTGACGCAATTTACCCCAATTTGGGCACTATTTCTGGCCTAACATCCCCCCAGAACCTCCCTAGAAGACCAATTTTACACAAAATTGTGAATTATACATCTACCCACAAATGAGACACAATTCCCGGGTAAATGGACCAACCAGAACCGCTCAGGACCAGTTCCAATACAAGCACTCGTTGTCATAAAAGTGCCCATATTAGGTACATTGATTGTGGCATAACTTTACTTCACGACCACCCTGGAAGATTATTTTATACAAAATGGTCAATATACGTCTACCCTCATATGAGACAAATTTTCAGGGTAAATGGACCAACCAGAACCACCCAAGACCAGTTCCAAGACAACCACTATTTTTGACGCAATTTACCCCAATTTGGGCACTTATTCTTGCCTAACATCCACCCAGAACCTCCCTGGAAAATTATTTTATAGAAAATGGTCAATATACATCTCCCCTCAAATGAGACACAATTTCAGGGTAAATGGACCATTCAGAACCACTCAGGACCAGTTCCAACACAAGCACTCATTGTCATAAAAGTGCCCATATTAGGCACATTGATTGTGGCATAACTTTACTTCACAACCACCCTGGAAGATTATTTTATACATTATGGTCAATATACATCTCCCCTCATATGAGACACAATTTCAGGGTAAATGGACCAACCAGAACCACCCAAGACAAGTTCCAAGACAACCACTATTTTTGACGCAATTTACCCCAATTTGGGCACTTATTCTTGCCTAACATCCACGCAGAACCTCCCTGGAAGATTATTTTATAGAAAATGGTCAATATACATCTCCCCTCATATGAAACACAATTTCAGGGTAAATGGACCAACCAGAACCACTCAGGACCAGTTCCAACACAAGCACTCGTTGTCATAAAAGTGCCCATATTAGGCACATTGATTGTGGCATAACTTTACTTCACAACCACCCTGGAAGATCATTTTATACAGAATGGTCAATATACATCTCCCCTCATATGAGACACAATTTCAGGGTAAATGGACCAACCAGAACCACCCAAGACAAGTTCCTAGACAACCACTATTTTTGACGCAATTTACCCCAACTTGGGCACTTATTCTTGCCTAACATCCACCCAGAACCTCCCTGGAAGATTATTTTATAGAAAATGGTCAATATACATCTCCCCTCATATGAGACCCTAACCCTATCACTTCGAATGATGCCAAATGAATAACTTACTTGAATTGGACCATTTTACACTATGTCCATTGTAGATTTGTGTCTCCGACAGTTCGTTTGGTTGCAGGGGACATTTTCAGTTTTTATGGCCAAAATGTGCTTTTCAGAGGCTGAAAAGCATGTTTTGGCCGAGTATGATAATTTTCATTAAAACTTAATTTCTATCACTTCGAATGATGCCAAATGAATAATTTACTTGAATTGGACCATTTTACACTATGTCCATTGTAGATTTGTATCTCTGACAGTTCGTTTGGTTGCAGGGCACATATTCAGTTTTTATGGCCAAAATGTGCTTTTCAGGGGCTGAAAAGCATGTTTTGGCCGAGTATGATAATTTTCATTAAAACTTGATTTCTATCACTTCGATTGATGCCAAATGAATAACTTACTTGAATTGGACCATTTTACACTATGTCCATTGTAGATTTGTGTCTCCGACAGTTCGTTTGGTTGCAGGGGACATTTTCAGTTTTTATGGCCAAAATGTGCTTTTCAGGGGCTGAAAAGCATGTTTTGGCCGAGTTTGATAATTTTCATTAAAACTTGATTTCTATCACTTCGATTGATGCCAAATGAATAACTTACTTGAATTGGACCATTTTACACTATGTCCATTGTAGATTTGTGTCTCCGACAGTTCGTTTGGTTGCAGGGGACATTTTCAGTTTTTATGGCCAAAATGTGCTTTTCAGAGGCTGAAAAGCATGTTTTGGCCGAGTATGATAATTTTCATTAAAACTTGATTTCTATCACTTCGAATGATGCCAAATGAATAATTTGCTTGAATTGGACCATTTTACACTATGTCCATTGTAGATTTGTGTCTCTGACAGTTCGTTTGGTTGCAGGGGACATATTCGGTTTTTAAGGCCAAAATTTGCTTTTCAGGGGCTGAAAAGCACGTTTTGGCAGAGTATGATAATTTTCATTAAAACTTGATTTCTATCACTTCGATTGATGCCAAATGAATAACTTACTTGAATTGGACCATTTTACACTATGTCCATTGTAGATTTGTGTCTCTGACAGTTCGTTTGGTTGCAGGGGACATATTCAGTTTTTATGGCCAAAATGTGCTTTTCAGGGGCTGAAAAGCATGTTTTGGCCGAGTATGATAATTTTCATTAAAACTTGATTTCTATCACTTCGAATGATGCCAAATGAATAACTTACTTGAATTGGACCATTTTACACTATGTCCATTGTAGATTTGTGTCTCCAACAGTTCGTTTGGTTGCAGGGGACATTTTCAGTTTTTATGGCCAAAATGTGCTTTTCAGAGGCTGAAAAGCATGTTTTGGCCGAGTATGATAATTTTGATTAAAACTTAATTTCTATCACTTCGAATGATGCCAAATGAATAATTTACTTGAATTGGACCATTTTACACTATGTCCATTGTAGATTTGTGTCTCTGACAGTTCGTTTGGTTGCAGGGGACATTTTCAGTTTTTATGGCCAAAATGTTCTTTTCAGAGGCTGAAAAGCATGTTTTGGCCGAGTATGATAATTTTCATTAAAACTTAATTTCTATCACTTCGAATGATTCCAAATGAATAACTTACTTGAATTGAACCATTTTACACTATGTCCATTGTAGATTTGTGTCTCCGACAGTTCGTTTGGTTGCAGGGGACATTTTCAGTTTTTATGGCCAAAATGTGCTTTTCAGAGGCTGAAAAGCATGTTTTGGCCGAGTATGATAATTTTCATTAAAACTTGATTTCTATCACTTCGAATGATGCCAAATGAATAATTTACTTGAATTGGACCATTTTACACTATGTCCATTGTAGATTTGTGTCTCTGACAGTTCGTTTGGTTGCAGGGAACATATTCAGTTTTTATGGCGAAAATGTGCTTTTCAGGGGCTGAAAAGCACGTTTTGGCAGAGTATGATAATTTTCATTAAAACTTGATTTCTTTCACTTCGATTGATGCCAAATGAATAACTTACTTGAATTGGACCATTTTACACTATGTCCATTGTAGATTTGTGTCTCTGACAGTTCGTTTGGTTGCAGGGGACATATTCGGTTTTTAAGGCCAAAATTTGCTTTTCAGGGGCTGAAAAGCACGTTTTGGCAGAGTATGATAATTTTCATTAAAACTTGATTTCTATCACTTCGATTGATGCCAAATGAATAACTTACTTGAATTGGACCATTTTACACTATGTCCATTGTAGATTTGTGTCTCTGACAGTTCGTTTGGTTGCAGGGGACATATTCAGTTTTTATGGCCAAAATGTGCTTTTCAGGGGCTGAAAAGCATGTTTTGGCCGAGTATGATAATTTTCATTAAAACTTGATTTCTTTCACTTCGAATGATGCCAAATGAATAACTTACTTGAATTGGACCATTTTACACTATGTCCATTGTAGATTTGTGTCTCCGACAGTTCGTTTGGTTGCAGGGGACATTTTCAGTTTTTATGGCCAAAATGTGCTTTTCAGAGGCTGAAAAGCATGTTTTGGCCGAGTATGATAATTTTGATTAAAACTTAATTTCTATCACTTCGAATGATGCCAAATGAATAATTTACTTGAATTGGACCATTTTACACTATGTCCATTGTAGATTTGTGTCTCTGACAGTTCGTTTGGTTGCAGGGGACATTTTCAGTTTTTATGGCCAAAATGTTCTTTTCAGAGGCTGAAAAGCATGTTTTGGCAGAGTATGATAATTTTCATTAAAACTTGATTTCTATCCATTCGAATGATGCCAAATGAATAACTTACTTGAATTGGACCATTTTACACTATGTCCATTGTAGATTTGTGTCTCTGACAATTCGTTTGGTTGCAGGGGACATTTTCAGTTTTTATGGCCAAAATGTGCTTTTCAGAGGCTGAAAAGCATGTGTTGGCAGAGTATGATAATTTTCATTAAAACTTAATTTCTATCACTTCGAATGATGCCAAATGAATAACTTACTTGAATTGGACCATTTTACACTATGTCCATTGTAGATTTGTGTCTCTGACAGTTCGTTTGGTTGCAGGGGACATATTCAGTTTTTATGGCCAAAATGTGCTTTTCAGGGGCTGAAAAGCATGTTTTGGCCGAGTATGATAATTTTCATTAAAACTTGATTTCTATCACTTCGAATGATGCCAAATGAATAACTTACTTGAATTGGACCATTTTACACTATGTCCATTGTAGATTTGTGTCTCCAACAGTTCGTTTGGTTGCAGGGGACATTTTCAGTTTTTATGGCCAAAATGTGCTTTTCAGAGGCTGAAAAGCATGTTTTGGCCGAGTATGATAATTTTGATTAAAACTTAATTTCTATCACTTCGAATGATGCCAAATGAATAATTTACTTGAATTGGACCATTTTACACTATGTCCATTGTAGATTTGTGTCTCTGACAGTTCGTTTGGTTGCATGGGACATTTTCAGTTTTTATGGCCAAAATGTTCTTTTCAGAGGCTGAAAAGCATGTTTTGGCAGAGTATGATAATTTTCATTAAAACTTAATTTCTATCACTTCGAATGATTCCAAATGAATAACTTACTTGAATTGGACCATTTTACACTATGTCCATTGTAGATTTGTGTCTCCGACAGTTCGTTTGGTTGCAGGGGACATTTTCAGTTTTTATGGCCAAAATGTGCTTTTCAGAGGCTGAAAAGCATGTTTTGGCCGAGTATGATAATTTTCATTAAAACTTGATTTCTATCACTTCGAATGATGCCAAATGAATAATTTACTTGAATTGGACCATTTTACACTATGTCCATTGTAGATTTGTGTCTCTGACAGTTCGTTTGGTTGCAGGGAACATATTCAGTTTTTATGGCCAAAATGTGCTTTTCAGGGGCTGAAAAGCACGTTTTGGCAGAGTATGATAATTTTCATTAAAACTTGATTTCTATCACTTCGATTGATGCCAAATGAATAACTTACTTGAATTGGACCATTTTACACTATGTCCATTGTAGATTTGTGTCTCCGACAGTTCGTTTGGTTGCAGGGGACATTTTCAGTTTTTATGGCCAAAATGTGCTTTTCAGAGGCTGAAAAGCATGTTTTGGCCGAGTATGATAATTTTCATTAAAACCTGATTTCTATCACTTCGAATGATGCCAAATGAATAACTTACTTGAATTGGACCATTTTACACTATGTCCATTGTAGATTTGTGTCTCCGACAGTTCGTTTGGTTGCAGGGGACATATTCAGTTTTTATGGCCAAAATATGCTTTTCAGGGGCTGAAAAGCATGTTTTGGCCGAGTATGATAATTCTCATTAAAACTTGATTTCTATCACTTCGAATGATGCCAAATGAATAACTTACTTGAATTGGACAATTTTACACTATGTCCATTGTAGATTTGTGTCTCCGACAGTTCGTTTGGTTGCAGGGGACATTTTCAGTTTTTATGGCCAAAATGTGCTTTTCAGAGGCTGAAAAGCATGTTTTGGCAGAGTATGATAATTTTCATTAAAACTTAATTTCTATCACTTCGAATAATGCCAAATGAATAACTTACTTGAATTGGACCATTTTACACTATGTCCATTGTAGATTTGTGTCTCTGACATTTCGTTTGGTTGCAGGGGACATATTCAGTTTTTATGGCCAAAATGTGCTTTTCAGGGGCTGAAAAGCATGTTTTGGCCGAGTTTGATAATTTTCATTAAAACTTGATTTCTATCACTTCGATTGATGCCAAATGAATAACTTACTTGAATTGGACCATTTTACACTATGTCCATTGTAGATTTGTGTCTCCGACAGTTCGTTTGGTTGCAGGGGACATTTTCAGTTTTTATGGCCAAAATGTTCTTTTCAGAGGCTGAAAAGCATGTTTTGGCCGAGTATGATAATTTTCATTAAAACTTGATTTCTATCACTTCGAATGATGCCAAATGAATAACTTACTTGAATTGGACCATTTTACACTATGTCCATTGTAGATTTGTGTCTCCGACAGTTCGTTTGGTTGCAGGGGACATTTTCAGTTTTTATGGCCAAAATGTTCTTTTCAGAGGCTGAAAAGCATGTTTTGGCAGAGTATGATAATTTTCATTAAAACTTAATTTCTATCACTTCGAATGATTCCAAATGAATAACTTACTTGAATTGGACCATTTTACACTATGTCCATTGTAGATTTGTGTCTCTGACAGTTCGTTTGGTTGCAGGGGACATATTCAGTTTTTATGGCCAAAATGTGCTTTTCAGGGGCTGAAAAGCATGTTTTGGCCAAGTTTGATAATTTTCATTAAAACTTGATTTCTATCACTTCGATTGATGCCAAATGAATAACTTACTTGAATTGGACCATTTTACACTATGTCCATTGTAGATTTGTGTCTCCGACAGTTCGTTTGGTTGCAGGGGACATTTTCAGTTTTTATGGCCAAAATGTGCTTTTCAGAGGCTGAAAAGCATGTTTTGGCCGAGTATGATAATTTTCATTAAAACTTAATATCTATCACTTCGAATGATGCCAAATGAATAATTTACTTGAATTGGACCATTTTACACTATGTCCATTGTAGATTTGTATCTCTGACAGTTCGTTTGGTTGCAGGGGACATATTCAGTTTTTAAGGCCAAAATGTGCTTTTCAGGGGCTGAAAAGCATGTTTTGGCCGAGTATGGTAATTTTCATTAAAACTTGATTTCTATCACTTCAAATGATGCCAAATGAATAACTTACTTGAATTGGACCATTTTACACTATGTCCATTGTAGATTTGTGTCTCCGACAGTTCGTTTGGTTGCAGGGGACATTTTCAGTTTTTATGGCCAAAATGTGCTTTTCAGGGGCTGAAAAGCATGTTTTGGCCGAGTATGATAATTTTCATTAAAACTTGATTTCTATCCATTCGAATGATGCCAAATGAATAACTTACTTGAATTGGACCATTTTACACTATGTCCATTGTAGATTTGTGTCTCTGACAGTTCATTTGGTTGCAGGGGACATATTCAGTTTTTATGGCCAAAATGTGCTTTTCAGGGGCTGAAAAGCACGTTTTGGCAGAGTATGATAATTTTCATTAAAACTTGATTTCTATCCATTCGAATGATGCCAAATGAATAACTTACTTGAATTGGACCATTTTACACTATGTCCATTGTAGATTTGTGTCTCCGACAGTTCGTTTGGTTGCAGGGGACATATTCAGTTTTTATGGCCAAAATGTGCTTTTCAGGGGCTGAAAAGCATGTTTTGGCCGAGTATGATAATTTTCATTAAAACTTGATTTCTTTCACTTCGAATGATGCCAAATGAATAACTTACTCAAATTGGACCATTTTACACTATGTCCATTGTAGATTTGTGTCTCCGACAGTTCGTTTGGTTGCAGGGGACATTTTCAGTTTTTATGGCCAAAATATGCTTTTCAGAGGCTGAAAAGCATGTTTTGGCCGAGTATGATAATTTTGATTAAAACTTAATTTCTATCACTTCGAATGATGCCAAATGAATAATTTACTTGAATTGGACCGTTTTACACTATGTCCAATGTAGATTTGTGTCTCTGACAGTTCGTTTGGTTGCAGGGGACATATTCAGGTTTTATGGCCAAAATGTGCTTTTCAGGGGCTGAAAAGCATGTTTTGGCAGAGTATGATAATTTTCATTAAAACTTGATTTCTATCACTTCGAATGATGCCAAATGAATAACTTACTTGAATTGGACCATTTTACACTACGTCCATTGTAGATTTGTGTCTCTGACAGTTAGTTTGGTTGCAGGGGACATATTCAGTTTTTATGGCCAAAATGTGCTTTTCAGAGGCTGAAAAGCATGTTTTGGCAGAGTATGATAATTTTCATTAAAACTTGATTTCTATCACTTCGAATGATGCCAAATGAATAACTTACTTGAATTGGACCATTTTACACTATGTCCATTGTAGATTTGTGTCTCCGACAGTTCGTTTGGTTGCAGGGGACATTTTCAGTTTTTATGGCCAAAATGTTCTTTTCAGAGGCTGAAAAGCATGTTTTGGCAGAGTATGATAATTTTCATTAAAACTTGATTTCTATCCATTCGAATGATGCCAAATGAATAACTTACTTGAATTGGACCATTTTACACTATGTCCATTGTAGATTTGTGTCTCCGACAGTTTGTTTGGTTGCAGGGGACATTTTCAGTTTTTATGGCCAAAATGTGCTTTTCAGAGGCTGAAAAGCATGTTTTGGCCGAGTATGATAATTTTTATTAAAACTTGATTTCTATCACTTCGAATGATGCCAAATGAATAATTTGCTTGATTTGGACCATTTAACACTATGTCCATTGTAGATTTGTGTCTCTGACAGTTCGTTTGGTTGCAGGGGACATTTTCAGTTTTTATGGCCAAAATGTGCTTTTCAGGGGCTGAAAAGCACGTTTTGGCAGAATATGATAATTTTCATTAAAACTTGATTTCTATCCATTCGAATGATGCCAAATGAATATCTTACTTGAATTGGACCATTTTACACTATGTCCATTGTAGATTTGTGTCTCTGACAGTTCGTTTGGTTGCAGGGGACATATTCAGTTTTTATGGCCAAAATGTGCTTTTCAGGGGCTGAAAAGCATGTTTTGGCCGAGTATGATAATTTTCATTAAAACTTGATTTCTATCCATTTGAATGATGCCAAATGAATAACTTACTTGAATTGGACCATTTTACACTATGTCCATTGTAGATTTGTGTCTCTGACAGTTCGTTTGGTTGCAGGGGACATATTCAGTTTTTATGGCCAAAATGTGCTTTTCAGAGGCTGAAAAGCATGTTTTGGCCGAGTATGATAATTTTCAATAAAACTTGATTTCTATCCCTTCGAATGATGCCAAATGAATAATTTACTTGAATTGGACCATTTTACACTATGTCCATTGTAGATTTGTGTCTCTGACAGTTCGTTTGGTTGCAGGGGACATATTCAGTTTTTATGGCCAAAATGTGCTTTTCAGGGGCTGAAAAGCACGTTTTGGCAGAATATGATAATTTTCATTAAAACTTGATTTCTATCCATTCGAATGATGCCAAATGAATAACTTACTTGAATGGGACCATTTTACACTATGTCCATTGTAGATTTGTGTCTCCGACAGTTCGTTTGGTTGCAGGGGACATTTTCAGTTTTTATGGCCAAAATGTGCTTTTCAGGGGCTGAAAAGCATGTTTTGGCCGAGTATGATAATTTTCATTAAAACTTGATTTCTATCCATTTGAATGATGCCAAATGAATAACTTACTTGAATTGGACCATTTTACACTATGTCCATTGTAGATTTGTGTCTCTGACAGTTCGTTTGGTTGCAGGGGACATATTCAGTTTTTATGGCGAAAATTTGCTTTTCAGGGGCTGAAAAGCATGTTTTGGCCGAGTTTGATAATTTTCATTAAAACTTGATTTCTATCACTTCGATTGATGCCAAATGAATAACTTACTTGAATTGGACCATTTTACACTATGTCCATTGTAGATTTGTGTCTCCGACAGTTCGTTTGGTTGCAGGGGACATTTTCAGTTTTTATGTCCAAAATGTGCTTTTCAGAGGCTGAAAAGCATGTTTTGGCCGAGTATGATAATTTTCATTAAAACTTGATTTCTATCCCTTCGAATGATGCCAAATAAATAATTTACTTGAATTGGACCATTTTACACTATGTCCATTGTAGATTTCTGTCTCTGACAGTTCGTTTGGTTGCAGGGGACATATTCAGTTTTTATGGCCAAAATGTGCTTTTCAGGGGCTGAAAAGCACGTTTTGGCCGAGTTTGATAATTTTCATTAAAACTTGATTTCTATCACTTCGATTGATGCCAAATGAATAACTTACTTGAATTGGACCATTTTACACTATGTCCATTGTAGATTTGTGTCTCCCACAGTTCGTTTGGTTGCAGGGGACATTTTCAGTTTTTATGGCCAAAATGTGCTTTTCAGGGGCTGAAAAGCACGTTTTGGCAGAATATGATAATTTTCATTAAAACTTGATTTCTATCCATTCGAATGATGCCAAATGAATATCTTACTTGAATTGGACCATTTTACACTATGTCCATTGTAGATTTGTGTCTCTGACAGTTCGTTTGGATGCAGGGGACATATTCAGTTTTTACGGCCAAAATGTGCTTTTCAGGGGCTGAAAAGCATGTTTTGGTCGAGTATGATAATTTTCATTAAAACTTGATTTCTATCCATTCGAATGATGCCAAATGAATAACTTACTTGAATTGGACCATTTTACACTATGTCAATTGTAGATTTGTGTCTCCCACAGTTCGTTTGGTTGCAGGGGACATTTTCAGTTTTTATGGCCAAAATGTGCTTTTCAGGGGCTGAAAAGCATGTTTTGGCCGAGTTTGCTAATTTTCATTATAACTTAATTTCTATCACTTCGAATGATGCCAAATGAATAACTTACTTGAATTGGACCATTTTACACTATGTCCATTGTAGATTTCTGTCTCTGACAGTTCGTTTGGTTGCAGGGGACATTTTCAGTTTTTATGGCCAAAATGTGCTTTTCAGAGGCTGAAAAGCACGTTTTGGCCGAGTATGATAATTTTCATTAAAACTTGATTTCTATCACTTCGAATGATGCCAAATGAATAACTTACTTGAATTGGACCATTTTACACTATGTCCATTGTAGATTTGTGTCTCCCACAGTTCGTTTGGTTGCAGGGGACATTTTCAGTTTTTATGGCCAAAATGTGCTTTTCAGGGGCTGAAAAGCATGTTTTGGCCGAGTATGATAATTTTCATTAAAACTTGATTTCTATCACTTCGATTGATGCCAAATGAATAATTTACTTGAATTGGACCATTTTACACTATGTCCATTGTAGATTTGTGTCTCTGACAGTTCATTTGGTTGCAGGGGACATTTTCAGTTTTTATGGCCAAAATGTGCTTTTCAGGGGCTGAAAAGCATCTTTTGGCCGAGTATGATAATTTTCATTAAAACTTGATTTCTATCCATTTGAATGATGCCAAATGAATAACTTACTTGAATTGGACCATTTTACACTATGTCCATTGTAGATTTGTGTCTCTGACAGTTCGTTTGGTTGCAGGGGACATATTCAGTTTTTATGGCGAAAATGTGCTTTTCAGGGGCTGAAAAGCATGTTTTGGCCGAGTATGATAATTTTCATTAAAACTTGATTTCTATCACTTCGATTGATGCCAAATGAATAACTTACTTGAATTGGACCATTTTACACTATGTCCATTGTAGATTTGTGTCTCCGACAGTTCGTTTGGTTGCAGGGGACATTTTCAGTTTTTATGTCCAAAATGTGCTTTTCAGAGGCTGAAAAGCACGTTTTGGCAGAGTATGATAATTTTCATTAAAACTTGATTTCTATCCATTCGAATGATGCCAAATGAATAATTTACTTGAATTGGACCATTTTACACTATGTCAATTGTAGATTTGTGTCTCTGACAGTTCGTTTGGTTGCAGGGGACATTTTCAGTTTTTATGGCCAAAATGTGCTTTTCAGGGGCTGAAAAGCACGTTTTGGCAGAATATGATAATTTTCATTAAAACTTGATTTCTATCCATTCGAATGATGCCAAATGAATATCTTACTTGAATTGGACCATTTTACACTATGTCCATTGTAGATTTGTGTCTCTGACAGTTCGTTTGGTTGCAGGGGACATATTCAGTTTTTATGGCCAAAATGTGCTTTTCAGGGGCTGAAAAGCATGTTTTGGCCGAGTATGATAATTTTCATTAAAACTTGATTTCTATCCATTTGAATGATGCCAAATGAATAACTTACTTGAATTGGACCATTTTACACTATGTCCATTGTAGATTTGTGTCTCTGACATTTCGTTTGGTTGCAGGGGACATATTCAGTTTTTATGGCCAAAATGTGCTTTTCAGAGGCTGAAAAGCATGTTTTGGCCGAGTATGATAATTTTCAATAAAACTTGATTTCTATCCCTTCGAATGATGCCAAATGAATAATTTACTTGAATTTGACCATTTTACACTATGTCCATTGTAGATTTGTGTCTCTGACAGTTCGTTTGGTTGCAGGGGACATATTCAGTTTTTATGGCCAAAATGTGCTTTTCAGAGGCTGAAAAGCATGTTTTGGCCGAGTATGATAATTTTCAATAAAACTTGATTTCTATCCCTTCGAATGATGCCAAATGAATAATTTACTTGAATTTGACCATTTTACACTATGTCCATTGTAGATTTGTGTCTCTGACAGTTCGTTTGGTTGCAGGGGACATATTCAGTTTTTATGGCGAAAATTTGCTTTTCAGGGGCTGAAAAGCATGTTTTGGCCGAGTTTGATAATTTTCATTAAAACTTGATTTCTATCACTTCGATTGATGCCAAATGAATAACTTACTTGAATTGGACCATTTTACACTATGTCCATTGTAGATTTGTGTCTCCGACAGTTCGTTTGGTTGCAGGGGACATTTTCAGTTTTTATGTCCAAAATGTGCTTTTCAGAGGCTGAAAAGCATGTTTTGGCCGAGTATGATAATTTTCATTAAAACTTGATTTCTATCCCTTCGAATGATGCCAAATGAATAACTTACTTGAATTGGACCATTTTACACTATGTCCATTGTAGATTTCTGTCTCTGACAGTTCGTTTGGTTGCAGGGGACATATTCAGTTTTTATGGCCAAAATGTGCTTTTCAGGGGCTGAAAAGCACGTTTTGGCCGAGTTTGATAATTTTCATTAAAACTTGATTTCTATCACTTCGATTGATGCCAAATGAATAACTTACTTGAATTGGACCATTTTACACTATGTCCATTGTAGATTTGTGTCTCCCACAGTTCGTTTGGTTGCAGGGGACATTTTCAGTTTTTATGGCCAAAATGTGCTTTTCAGGGGCTGAAAAGCACGTTTTGGCAGAATATGATAATTTTCATTAAAACTTGATTTCTATCCATTCGAATGATGCCAAATGAATATCTTACTTGAATTGGACCATTTTACACTATGTCCATTGTAGATTTGTGTCTCTGACAGTTCGTTTGGATGCAGGGGACATATTCAGTTTTTATGGCCAAAATGTGCTTTTCAGGGGCTGAAAAGCATGTTTTGGTCGAGTATGATAATTTTCATTAAAACTTGATTTCTATCCATTCGAATGATGCCAAATGAATAACTTACTTGAATTGGACCATTTTACACTATGTCAATTGTAGATTTGTGTCTCCGACAGTTCGTTTGGTTGCAGGGGACATTTTCAGTTTTTATGGCCAAAATGTGCTTTTCAGGGGCTGAAAAGCATGTTTTGGCCGAGTTTGATAATTTTCATTATAACTTAATTTCTATCACTTCGAATGATGCCAAATGAATAACTTACTTGAATTGGACCATTTTACACTATGTCCATTGTAGATTTCTGTCTCTGACAGTTCGTTTGGTTGCAGGGGACATTTTCAGTTTTTATGGCCAAAATGTGCTTTTCAGAGGCTGAAAAGCACGTTTTGGCCGAGTATGATAATTTTCATTAAAACTTGATTTCTATCACTTCGAATGATGCCAAATGAATAATTTACTTGAATTGGACCATTTTACACTATGTCCATTGTAGATTTGTGTCTCTGACAGTTCATTTGGTTGCAGGGGACATTTTCAGTTTTTATGGCCAAAATGTGCTTTTCAGGGGCTGAAAAGCATCTTTTGGCCGAGTATGATAATTTTCATTAAAACTTAATTTCTATCCATTTGAATGATGCCAAATGAATAACTTACTTGAATTGGACCATTTTACACTATGTCAATTGTAGATTTGTGTCTCTGACAGTTCGTTTGGTTGCAGGGGACATATTCAGTTTTTATGGCCAAAATGTGCTTTTCAGGGGCTGAAAAGCACGTTTTGGCAGAATATGATAATTTTCATTAAAACTTGATTTCTATCCATTCGAATGATGCCAAATGAATATCTTACTTGAATTGGACCATTTTACACTATGTCCATTGTAGATTTGTGTCTCTGACAGTTCGTTTGGTTGCAGGGGACATATTCAGTTTTTATGGCCAAAATGTGCTTTTCAGGGGCTGAAAAGCATGTTTTGGCCGAGTATGATAATTTTCATTAAAACTTGATTTCTATCCATTTGAATGATGCCAAATGAATAACTTACTTGAATTGGACCATTTTACACTATGTCCATTGTAGATTTGTGTCTCTGACAGTTCGTTTGGTTGCAGGGGACATATTCAGTTTTTATGGCCAAAATGTGCTTTTCAGAGGCTGAAAAGCATGTTTTGGCCGAGTATGATAATTTTCAATAAAACTTGATTTCTATCCCTTCGAATGATGCCAAATGAATAATTTACTTGAATTGGACCATTTTACACTATGTCCATTGTAGATTTGTGTCTCTGACAGTTCGTTTGGTTGCAGGGGACATATTCAGTTTTTATGGCCAAAATGTGCTTTTCAGGGGCTGAAAAGCACGTTTTGGCAGAATATGATAATTTTCATTAAAACTTGATTTCTATCCATTCGAATGATGCCAAATGAATAACTTACTTGAATTGGACCATTTTACACTATGTCCATTGTAGATTTGTGTCTCCGACAGTTTGTTTGGTTGCAGGGGACATTTTCAGTTTTTATGGCCAAAATGTGCTTTTCAGGGGCTGAAAAGCATGTTTTGGCCGAGTATGATAATTTTCATTAAAACTTGATTTCTATCCATTTGAATGATGCCAAATGAATAACTTACTTGAATTGGACCATTTTACACTATGTCCATTGTAGATTTGTGTCTCTGACAGTTCGTTTGGTTGCAGGGGACATATTCAGTTTTTATGGCGAAAATTTGCTTTTCAGGGGCTGAAAAGCATGTTTTGGCCGAGTTTGATAATTTTCATTAAAACTTGATTTCTATCACTTCGATTGATGCCAAATGAATAACTTACTTGAATTGGACCATTTTACACTATGTCCATTGTAGATTTGTGTCTCCGACAGTTCGTTTGGTTGCAGGGGACATTTTCAGTTTTTATGTCCAAAATGTGCTTTTCAGAGGCTGAAAAGCATGTTTTGGCCGAGTATGATAATTTTCATTAAAACTTGATTTCTATCCCTTCGAATGATGCCAAATGAATAATTTACTTGAATTGGACCATTTTACACTATGTCCATTGTAGATTTCTGTCTCTGACAGTTCGTTTGGTTGCAGGGGACATATTCAGTTTTTATGGCCAAAATGTGCTTTTCAGGGGCTGAAAAGCACGTTTTGGCCGAGTTTGATAATTTTCATTAAAACTTGATTTCTATCACTTCGATTGATGCCAAATGAATAACTTACTTGAATTGGACCATTTTACACTATGTCCATTGTAGATTTGTGTCTCCCACAGTTCGTTTGGTTGCAGGGGACATTTTCAGTTTTTATGGCCAAAATGTGCTTTTCAGGGGCTGAAAAGCACGTTTTGGCAGAATATGATAATTTTCATTAAAACTTGATTTCTATCCATTCGAATGATGCCAAATGAATATCTTACTTGAATTGGACCATTTTACACTATGTCCATTGTAGATTTGTGTCTCTGACAGTTCGTTTGGATGCAGGGGACATATTCAGTTTTTATGGCCAAAATGTGCTTTTCAGGGGCTGAAAAGCATGTTTTGGTCGAGTATGATAATTTTCATTAAAACTTGATTTCTATCCATTCGAATGATGCCAAATGAATAACTTACTTGAATTGGACCATTTTACACTATGTCAATTGTAGATTTGTGTCTCCGACAGTTCGTTTGGTTGCAGGGGACATTTTCAGTTTTTATGGCCAAAATGTGCTTTTCAGGGGCTGAAAAGCATGTTTTGGCCGAGTTTGATAATTTTCATTATAACTTAATTTCTATCACTTCGAATGATGCCAAATGAATAACTTACTTGAATTGGACCATTTTACACTATGTCCATTGTAGATTTCTGTCTCTGACAGTTCGTTTGGTTGCAGGGGACATTTTCAGTTTTTATGGCCAAAATGTGCTTTTCAGAGGCTGAAAAGCACGTTTTGGCCGAGTATGATAATTTTCATTAAAACTTGATTTCTATCACTTCGAATGATGCCAAATGAATAACTTACTTGAATTGGACCATTTTACACTATGTCCATTGTAGATTTGTGTCTCCCACAGTTCGTTTGGTTGCAGGGGACATTTTCAGTTTTTATGGCCAAAATGTGCTTTTCAGGGGCTGAAAAGCATGTTTTGGCCGAGTATGATAATTTTCATTAAAACTTGATTTCTATCACTTCGATTGATGCCAAATGAATAATTTACTTGAATTGGACCATTTTACACTATGTCCATTGTAGATTTGTGTCTCTGACAGTTCATTTGGTTGCAGGGGACATTTTCAGTTTTTATGGCCAAAATGTGCTTTTCAGGGGCTGAAAAGCATCTTTTGGCCGAGTATGATAATTTTCATTAAAACTTGATTTCTATCCATTTGAATGATGCCAAATGAATAACTTACTTGAATTGGACCATTTTACACTATGTCCATTGTAGATTTGTGTCTCTGACAGTTCGTTTGGTTGCAGGGGACATATTCAGTTTTTATGGCGAAAATGTGCTTTTCAGGGGCTGAAAAGCATGTTTTGGCCGAGTATGATAATTTTCATTAAAACTTGATTTCTATCACTTCGATTGATGCCAAATGAATAACTTACTTGAATTGGACCATTTTACACTATGTCCATTGTAGATTTGTGTCTCCGACAGTTCGTTTGGTTGCAGGGGACATTTTCAGTTTTTATGTCCAAAATGTGCTTTTCAGAGGCTGAAAAGCACGTTTTGGCAGAGTATGATAATTTTCATTAAAACTTGATTTCTATCACTTCGAATGATGCCAAATGAATAACTTACTTGAATTGGACCATTTTACACTATGTCCATTGTAGATTTGTGTCTCCCACAGTTCGTTTGGTTGCAGGGGACATTTTCAGTTTTTATGGCCAAAATGTGCTTTTCAGGGGCTGAAAAGCATGTTTTGGCCGAGTATGATAATTTTCATTAAAACTTGATTTCTATCACTTCGATTGATGCCAAATGAATAATTTACTTGAATTGGACCATTTTACACTATGTCCATTGTAGATTTGTGTCTCTGACAGTTCATTTGGTTGCAGGGGACATTTTCAGTTTTTATGGCCAAAATGTGCTTTTCAGGGGCTGAAAAGCATCTTTTGGCCGAGTATGATAATTTTCATTAAAACTTGATTTCTATCCATTTGAATGATGCCAAATGAATAACTTACTTGAATTGGACCATTTTACACTATGTCCATTGTAGATTTGTGTCTCTGACAGTTCGTTTGGTTGCAGGGGACATATTCAGTTTTTATGGCGAAAATGTGCTTTTCAGGGGCTGAAAAGCATGTTTTGGCCGAGTATGATAATTTTCATTAAAACTTGATTTCTATCACTTCGATTGATGCCAAATGAATAACTTACTTGAATTGGACCATTTTACACTATGTCCATTGTAGATTTGTGTCTCTGACAGTTCGTTTGGTTGCAGGGGACATTTTCAGTTTTTATGGCCAAAATGTGCTTTTCAGGGGCTGAAAAGCACGTTTTGGCAGAGTATGATAATTTTCATTAAAACTTGATTTCTATCCATTCGAATGATGCCAAATGAATAATTTACTTGAATTGGACCATTTTACACTAGGTCAATTGTAGATTTGTGTCTCTGACAGTTCGTTTGGTTGCAGGGGACATATTCAGTTTTTATGGCCAAAATGTGCTTTTCAGAGGCTGAAAAGCATGTTTTGGCCGAGTATGATAATTTTTATTAAAACTTGATTTCTATCACTTCGAATGATGCCAAATGAATAATTTGCTTGATTTGGACCATTTAACACTATGTCCATTGTAGATTTGTGTCTCTGACAGTTCGTTTGGTTGCAGGGGACATTTTCAGTTTTTATGGCCAAAATGTGCTTTTCAGGGGCTGAAAAGCACATTTTGGCAGAATATGATAATTTTCATTAAAACTTGATTTCTATCCATTCGAATGATGCCAAATGAATATCTTACTTGAATTGGACCATTTTACACTATGTCCATTGTAGATTTGTGTCTCTGACAGTTCGTTTGGTTGCAGGGGACATATTCAGTTTTTATGGCCAAAATGTGCTTTTCAGGGGCTGAAAAGCATGTTTTGGCCGAGTATGATAATTTTCATTAAAACTTGATTTCTATCCATTTGAATGATGCCAAATGAATAACTTACTTGAATTGGACCATTTTACACTATGTCCATTGTAGATTTGTGTCTCTGACATTTCGTTTGGTTGCAGGGGACATATTCAGTTTTTATGGCCAAAATGTGCTTTTCAGAGGCTGAAAAGCATGTTTTGGCCGAGTATGATAATTTTCAATAAATCTTGATTTCTATCCCTTCGAATGATGCCAAATGAATAATTTACTTGAATTTCACCATTTTACACTATGTCCATTGTAGATTTGTGTCTCTGACAGTTCGTTTGGTTGCAGGGGACATATTCAGTTTTTATGGCCAAAATGTGCTTTTCAGGGGCTGAAAAGCACGTTTTGGCAGAATATGATAATTTTCATTAAAACTTGATTTCTATCCATTCGAATGATGCCAAATGAATAACTTACTTGAATTGGACCATTTTACACTATGTCCATTGTAGATTTGTGTCTCCGACAGTTTGTTTGGTTGCAGGGGACATTTTCAGTTTTTATGGCCAAAATGTGCTTTTCAGGGGCTGAAAAGCATGTTTTGGCCGAGTATGATAATTTTCATTAAAACTTGATTTCTATCCATTTGAATGATGCCAAATGAATAACTTACTTGAATTGGACCATTTTACACTATGTCCATTGTAGATTTGTGTCTCTGACAGTTCGTTTGGTTGCAGGGGACATATTCAGTTTTTATGGCGAAAATTTGCTTTTCAGGGGCTGAAAAGCATCTTTTGGCCGAGTTTGATAATTTTCATTAAAACTTGATTTCTATCACTTCGATTGATGCCAAATGAATAACTTACTTGAATTGGACCATTTTACACTATGTCCATTGTAGATTTGTGTCTCCGACAGTTCGTTTGGTTGCAGGGGACATTTTCAGTTTTTATGTCCAAAATGTGCTTTTCAGAGGCTGAAAAGCATGTTTTGGCCGAGTATGATAATTTTCATTAAAACTTGATTTCTATCCCTTCGAATGATGCCAAATGAATAATTTACTTGAATTGGACCATTTTACACTATGTCCATTGTAGATTTCTGTCTCTGACAGTTCGTTTGGTTGCAGGGGACATATTCAGTTTTTATGGCCAAAATGTGCTTTTCAGGGGCTGAAAAGCACGTTTTGGCCGAGTTTGATAATTTTCATTAAAACTTGATTTCTATCACTTCGATTGATGCCAAATGAATAACTTACTTGAATTGGACCATTTTACACTATGTCCATTGTAGATTTGTGTCTCCCACAGTTCGTTTGGTTGCAGGGGACATTTTCAGTTTTTATGGCCAAAATGTGCTTTTCAGGGGCTGAAAAGCACGTTTTGGCAGAATATGATAATTTTCATTAAAACTTGATTTCTATCCATTCGAATGATGCCAAATGAATATCTTACTTGAATTGGACCATTTTACACTATGTCCATTGTAGATTTGTGTCTCTGACAGTTCGTTTGGATGCAGGGGACATATTCAGTTTTTATGGCCAAAATGTGCTTTTCAGGGGCTGAAAAGCATGTTTTGGTCGAGTATGATAATTTTCATTAAAACTTGATTTCTATCCATTCGAATGATGCCAAATGAATAACTTACTTGAATTGGACCATTTTACACTATGTCAATTGTAGATTTGTGTCTCCGACAGTTCATTTGGTTGCAGGGGACATTTTCAGTTTTTATGGCCAAAATGTGCTTTTCAGGGGCTGAAAAGCATGTTTTGGCCGAGTTTGATAATTTTCATTATAACTTAATTTCTATCACTTCGAATGATGCCAAATGAATAACTTACTTGAATTGGACCATTTTACACTATGTCCATTGTAGATTTCTGTCTCTGACAGTTCGTCTGGTTGCAGGGGACATTTTCAGTTTTTATGGCCAAAATGTGCTTTTCAGAGGCTGAAAAGCACGTTTTGGCCGAGTATGATAATTTTCATTAAAACTTGATTTCTATCACTTCGAATGATGCCAAATGAATAATTTACTTGAATTGGACCATTTTACACTATGTCCATTGTAGATTTGTGTCTCTGACAGTTCATTTGGTTGCAGGGGACATTTTCAGTTTTTATGGCCAAAATGTGCTTTTCAGGGGCTGAAAAGCATCTTTTGGCCGAGTATGATAATTTTCATTAAAACTTAATTTCTATCCATTTGAATGATGCCAAATGAATAACTTACTTGAATTGGACCATTTTACACTATGTCCATTGTAGATTTGTGTCTCTGACAGTTCGTTTGGTTGCAGGGGACATATTCAGTTTTTATGGCGAAAATGTGCTTTTCAGGGGCTGAAAAGCACGTTTTGGCAGAGTATGATAATTTTCATTAAAACTTGATTTCTATCCATTCGAATGATGCCAAATGAATAATTTACTTGAATTGGACCATTTTACACTATGTCAATTGTAGATTTGTGTCTCTGACAGTTCGTTTGGTTGCAGGGGACATATTCAGTTTTTATGGCCAAAATGTGCTTTTCAGGGGCTGAAAAGCATGTTTTGGCCGAGTATGATAATTTTCATTAAAACTTGATTTCTATCCATTTGAATGATGCCAAATGAATAACTTACTTGAATTGGACCATTTTACACTATGTCCATTGTAGATTTGTGTCTCTGACAGTTCGTTTGGATGCAGGGGACATATTCAGTTTTTATGGCCAAAATGTGCTTTTCAGGGGCTGAAAAGCATGTTTTGGTCAAGTATGATAATTTTCATTAAAACTTGATTTCTATCACTTCGAATGATGCCAAATGAATAATGTACTTGAATTGGACCATTTTACACTATGTCTATTGTAGATTTGTGTCTCCGACAGTTCGTTTGGTTGCAGGGGACATTTTCAGTTTTTATGTCCAAAATGTGCTTTTCAGAGGCTGAAAAGCATGTTTTGGCCGAGTATGATAATTTTCATTAAAACTTGATTTCTATCCCTTCGAATGATGCCAAATGAATAATTTACTTGAATTGGACCATTTTACACTATGTCCATTGTAGATTTCTGTCTCTGACAGTTCGTTTGGTTGCAGGGGACATATTCAGTTTTTATGGCCAAAATGTGCTTTTCAGGGGCTGAAAAGCACGTTTTGGCCGAGTTTGATAATTTTCATTAAAACTTGATTTCTATCACTTCGATTGATGCCAAATGAATAACTTACTTGAATTGGACCATTTTACACTATGTCCATTGTAGATTTGTGTCTCCCACAGTTCGTTTGGTTGCAGGGGACATTTTCAGTTTTTATGGCCAAAATGTGCTTTTCAGGGGCTGAAAAGCACGTTTTGGCAGAATATGATAATTTTCATTAAAACTTGATTTCTATCCATTCGAATGATGCCAAATGAATATCTTACTTGAATTGGACCATTTTACACTATGTCCATTGTAGATTTGTGTCTCTGACAGTTCGTTTGGATGCAGGGGACATATTCAGTTTTTATGGCCAAAATGTGCTTTTCAGGGGCTGAAAAGCATGTTTTGGTCGAGTATGATAATTTTCATTAAAACTTGATTTCTATCCATTCGAATGATGCCAAATGAATAACTTACTTGAATTGGACCATTTTACACTATGTCAATTGTAGATTTGTGTCTCCGACAGTTCGTTTGGTTGCAGGGGACATTTTCAGTTTTTATGGCCAAAATGTGCTTTTCAGGGGCTGAAAAGCATGTTTTGGCCGAGTTTGATAATTTTCATTATAACTTAATTTCTATCACTTCGAATGATGCCAAATGAATAACTTACTTGAATTGGACCATTTTACACTATGTCCATTGTAGATTTCTGTCTCTGACAGTTCGTCTGGTTGCAGGGGACATTTTCAGTTTTTATGGCCAAAATGTGCTTTTCAGAGGCTGAAAAGCACGTTTTGGCCGAGTATTATAATTTTCATTAAAACTTGATTTCTATCACTTCGAATGATGCCAAATGAATAATTTACTTGAATTGGACCATTTTACACTATGTCCATTGTAGATTTGTGTCTCTGACAGTTCATTTGGTTGCAGGGGACATTTTCAGTTTTTATGGCCAAAATGTGCTTTTCAGGGGCTGAAAAGCATCTTTTGGCCGAGTATGATAATTTTCATTAAAACTTAATTTCTATCCATTTGAATGATGCCAAATGAATAACTTACTTGAATTGGACCATTTTACACTATGTCCATTGTAGATTTGTGTCTCTGACAGTTCGTTTGGTTGCAGGGGACATATTCAGTTTTTATGGCGAAAATGTGCTTTTCAGGGGCTGAAAAGCACGTTTTGGCAGAGTATGATAATTTTCATTAAAACTTGATTTCTATCCATTCGAATGATGCCAAATGAATAATTTACTTGAATTGGACCATTTTACACTATGTCAATTGTAGATTTGTGTCTCTGACAGTTCGTTTGGTTGCAGGGGACATATTCAGTTTTTATGGCCAAAATGTGCTTTTCAGGGGCTGAAAAGCATGTTTTGGCCGAGTATGATAATTTTCATTAAAACTTGATTTCTATCCATTTGAATGATGCCAAATGAATAACTTACTTGAATTGGACCATTTTACACTATGTCCATTGTAGATTTGTGTCTCTGACAGTTCGTTTGGATGCAGGGGACATATTCAGTTTTTATGGCCAAAATGTGCTTTTCAGGGGCTGAAAAGCATGTTTTGGTCAAGTATGATAATTTTCATTAAAACTTGATTTCTATCACTTCGAATGATGCCAAATGAATAATGTACTTGAATTGGACCATTTTACACTATGTCTATTGTAGATTTGTGTCTCCGACAGTTCGTTTGGTTGCAGGGGACATTTTCAGTTTTTATGGCCAAAATGTGCTTTTCAGAGGCTGAAAAGCATGTTTTGGCCGAGTATGATAATTTTCATTAAAACTTGATTTCTATCACTTCGAATGATGCCAAATTAATAACTTACTTGAATTGGACCATTTTACACTATGTCCATTGTAGATTTGTGTCTCCGACAGTTCGTTTGGTTGCAGGGGACATTTTCAGTTTTTATGGCCAAAATGTGCTTTTCAGAGGCTGAAAAGCATGTTTTGGCAGAGTATGATAATTTTCATTAAAACTTAATTTCTATCACTTCGAATGATGCCAAATGAATAACTTACTTGAATTGGACCATTTTACACTATGTCCATTGTAGATTTGTGTCTCTGACAGTTCGTTTGGTTGCAGGGGACATATTCAGTTTTTATGGCCAAAATGTGCTTTTCAGGGGCTGAAAAGCATGTTTTGGCCGAGTATGATGATTTTCATTAAAACTTGATTTCTATCACTTCGAATGATGCCAAATGAATAACTTACTTGAATTGGACCATTTTACACTATGTCCATTGTAGATTTGTGTCTCCGACAGTTCGTTTGGTTGCAGGGGACATATTCAGTTTTTATGGCCAAAATGTGCTTTTCAGGGGCTGAAAAGCATGTTTTGGCCGAGTATGATAATTTTCATTAAAACTTGATTTCTATCACTTCGAATGATGCCAAATGAATAACTTACTTGAATTGGACCATTTTACACTATGTCCATTGTAGATTTGTGTCTCCGACAGTTCGTTTGGTTGCAGGGGACATTTTCAGTTTTTATGGCCAAAATGTGCTTTTCAGAGGCTGAAAAGCATGTTTTGGCAGAGTATGATAATTTTCATTAAAACTTAATTTCTATCACTTCGAATGATGCCAAATGAATAACTTACTTGAATTGGACCATTTTACACTATGTCCATTGTAGATTTGTGTCTCTGACATTTCTTTTGGTTGCAGGGGACATATTCAGTTTTTATGGCCAAAATGTGCTTTTCAGGGGCTGAAAAGCATGTTTTGGCCGAGTTTGATAATTTTCATTAAAACTTGATTTCTATCACTTCGATTGATGCCAAATGAATAACTTACTTGAATTGGACCATTTTACACTATGTCCATTGTAGATTTGTGTCTCCGACAGTTCGTTTGGTTGCAGGGGCCATTTTCAGTTTTTATGGCCAAAATGTGCTTTTCAGAGGCTGAAAAGCATGTTTTGGCCGAGTATGATAATTTTCATTAAAACTTAATTTCTATCACTTCGAATGATGCCAAATGAATAATTTACTTGAATTGGACCATTTTACACTATGTCCATTGTAGATTTGTATCTCTGACAGTTCGTTTGGTTGCAGGGGACATATTCAGTTTTTATGGCCAAAATGTGCTTTTCAGGGGCTGAAAAGCACGTTTTGGCAGAATATGATAATTTTCATTAAAACTTGATTTCTATCCATTCGAATGATGCCAAATGAATATCTTACTTGAATTGGACCATTTTACACTATGTCCATTGTAGATTTGTGTCTCTGACAGTTCGTTTGGTTGCAGGGGACATATTCAGTTTTTATGGCCAAAATGTGCTTTTCAGGGGCTGAAAAGCATGTTTTGGCCGAGTATGATAATTTTCATTAAAACTTGATTTCTATCACTTCGATTGATGCCAAATGAATAACTTACTTGAATTGGACCATTTTACACTATGTCCATTGTAGATTTGTGTCTCCGACAGTTCGTTTGGTTGCAGGGGACATTTTCAGTTTTTATGTCCAAAATGTGCTTTTCAGAGGCTGAAAAGCACGTTTTGGCAGAGTATGATAATTTTCATTAAAACTTGATTTCTATCCATTCGAATGATGCCAAATGAATAATTTACTTGAATTGGACCATTTTACACTATGTCAATTGTAGATTTGTGTCTCTGACAGTTCGTTTGGTTGCAGGGGACATATTCAGTTTTTATGGCCAAAATGTGCTTTTCAGAGGCTGAAAAGCATGTTTTGGCCGAGTATGATAATTTTTATTAAAACTTGATTTCTATCACTTCGAATGATGCCAAATGAATAATTTGCTTGATTTGGACCATTTAACACTATGTCCATTGTAGATTTGTGTCTCTGACAGTTCGTTTGGTTGCAGGGGACATTTTCAGTTTTTATGGCCAAAATGTGCTTTTCAGGGGCTGAAAAGCACGTTTTGGCAGAATATGATAATTTTCATTAAAACTTGATTTCTATCCATTCGAATGATGCCAAATGAATATCTTACTTGAATTGGACCATTTTACACTATGTCCATTGTAGATTTGTGTCTCTGACAGTTCGTTTGGTTGCAGGGGACATATTCAGTTTTTATGGCCAAAATGTGCTTTTCAGGGGCTGAAAAGCATGTTTTGGCCGAGTATGATAATTTTCATTAAAACTTGATTTCTATCCATTTGAATGATGCCAAATGAATAACTTACTTGAATTGGACCATTTTACACTATGTCCATTGTAGATTTGTGTCTCTGACATTTCGTTTGGTTGCAGGGGACATATTCAGTTTTTATGGCCAAAATGTGCTTTTCAGAGGCTGAAAAGCATGTTTTGGCCGAGTATGATAATTTTCAATAAAACTTGATTTCTATCCCTTCGAATGATGCCAAATGAATAATTTACTTGAATTTGACCATTTTACACTATGTCCATTGTAGATTTGTGTCTCTGACAGTTCGTTTGGTTGCAGGGGACATATTCAGTTTTTATGGCCAAAATGTGCTTTTCAGGGGCTGAAAAGCACGTTTTGGCAGAATATGATAATTTTCATTAAAACTTGATTTCTATCCATTCGAATGATGCCAAATGAATAACTTACTTGAATTGGACCATTTTACACTATGTCCATTGTAGATTTGTGTCTCCGACAGTTTGTTTGGTTGCAGGGGACATTTTCAGTTTTTATGGCCAAAATGTGCTTTTCAGGGGCTGAAAAGCATGTTTTGGCCGAGTATGATAATTTTCATTAAAACTTGATTTCTATCCATTTGAATGATGCCAAATGAATAACTTACTTGAATTGGACCATTTTACACTATGTCCATTGTAGATTTGTGTCTCTGACAGTTCGTTTGGTTGCAGGGGACATATTCAGTTTTTATGGCGAAAATTTGCTTTTCAGGGGCTGAAAAGCATGTTTTGGCCGAGTTTGATAATTTTCATTAAAACTTGATTTCTATCACTTCGATTGATGCCAAATGAATAACTTACTTGAATTGGACCATTTTACACTATGTCCATTGTAGATTTGTGTCTCCGACAGTTCGTTTGGTTGCAGGGGACATTTTCAGTTTTTATGTCCAAAATGTGCTTTTCAGAGGCTGAAAAGCATGTTTTGGCCGAGTATGATAATTTTCATTAAAACTTGATTTCTATCCCTTCGAATGATGCCAAATGAATAATTTACTTGAATTGGACCATTTTACACTATGTCCATTGTAGATTTCTGTCTCTGACAGTTCGTTTGGTTGCAGGGGACATATTCAGTTTTTATGGCCAAAATGTGCTTTTCAGGGGCTGAAAAGCACGTTTTGGCCGAGTTTGATAATTTTCATTAAAACTTGATTTCTATCACTTCGATTGATGCCAAATGAATAACTTACTTGAATTGGACCATTTTACACTATGTCCATTGTAGATTTGTGTCTCCCACAGTTCGTTTGGTTGCAGGGGACATTTTCAGTTTTTATGGCCAAAATGTGCTTTTCAGGGGCTGAAAAGCACGTTTTGGCAGAATATGATAATTTTCATTAAAACTTGATTTCTATCCATTCGAATGATGCCAAATGAATATCTTACTTGAATTGGACCATTTTACACTATGTCCATTGTAGATTTGTGTCTCTGACAGTTCGTTTGGATGCAGGGGACATATTCAGTTTTTATGGCCAAAATGTGCTTTTCAGGGGCTGAAAAGCATGTTTTGGTCGAGTATGATAATTTTCATTAAAACTTGATTTCTATCCATTCGAATGATGCCAAATGAATAACTTACTTGAATTGGACCATTTTACACTATGTCAATTGTAGATTTGTGTCTCCGACAGTTCGTTTGGTTGCAGGGGACATTTTCAGTTTTTATGGCCAAAATGTGCTTTTCAGGGGCTGAAAAGCATGTTTTGGCCGAGTTTGATAATTTTCATTATAACTTAATTTCTATCACTTCGAATGATGCCAAATGAATAACTTACTTGAATTGGACCATTTTACACTATGTCCATTGTAGATTTCTGTCTCTGACAGTTCGTCTGGTTGCAGGGGACATTTTCAGTTTTTATGGCCAAAATGTGCTTTTCAGAGGCTGAAAAGCACGTTTTGGCCGAGTATTATAATTTTCATTAAAACTTGATTTCTATCACTTCGAATGATGCCAAATGAATAATTTACTTGAATTGGACCATTTTACACTATGTCCATTGTAGATTTGTGTCTCTGACAGTTCATTTGGTTGCAGGGGACATTTTCAGTTTTTATGGCCAAAATGTGCTTTTCAGGGGCTGAAAAGCATCTTTTGGCCGAGTATGATAATTTTCATTAAAACTTAATTTCTATCCATTTGAATGATGCCAAATGAATAACTTACTTGAATTGGACCATTTTACACTATGTCCATTGTAGATTTGTGTCTCTGACAGTTCGTTTGGTTGCAGGGGACATATTCAGTTTTTATGGCGAAAATGTGCTTTTCAGGGGCTGAAAAGCACGTTTTGGCAGAGTATGATAATTTTCATTAAAACTTGATTTCTATCCATTCGAATGATGCCAAATGAATAATTTACTTGAATTGGACCATTTTACACTATGTCAATTGTAGATTTGTGTCTCTGACAGTTCGTTTGGTTGCAGGGGACATATTCAGTTTTTATGGCCAAAATGTGCTTTTCAGGGGCTGAAAAGCATGTTTTGGCCGAGTATGATAATTTTCATTAAAACTTGATTTCTATCCATTTGAATGATGCCAAATGAATAACTTACTTGAATTGGACCATTTTACACTATGTCCATTGTAGATTTGTGTCTCTGACAGTTCGTTTGGATGCAGGGGACATATTCAGTTTTTATGGCCAAAATGTGCTTTTCAGGGGCTGAAAAGCATGTTTTGGTCAAGTATGATAATTTTCATTAAAACTTGATTTCTATCACTTCGAATGATGCCAAATGAATAATGTACTTGAATTGGACCATTTTACACTATGTCTATTGTAGATTTGTGTCTCCGACAGTTCGTTTGGTTGCAGGGGACATTTTCAGTTTTTATGGCCAAAATGTGCTTTTCAGAGGCTGAAAAGCATGTTTTGGCCGAGTATGATAATTTTCATTAAAACTTGATTTCTATCACTTCGAATGATGCCAAATTAATAACTTACTTGAATTGGACCATTTTACACTATGTCCATTGTAGATTTGTGTCTCCGACAGTTCGTTTGGTTGCAGGGGACATTTTCAGTTTTTATGGCCAAAATGTGCTTTTCAGAGGCTGAAAAGCATGTTTTGGCAGAGTATGATAATTTTCATTAAAACTTAATTTCTATCACTTCGAATGATGCCAAATGAATAACTTACTTGAATTGGACCATTTTACACTATGTCCATTGTAGATTTGTGTCTCTGACAGTTCGTTTGGTTGCAGGGGACATATTCAGTTTTTATGGCCAAAATGTGCTTTTCAGGGGCTGAAAAGCATGTTTTGGCCGAGTATGATGATTTTCATTAAAACTTGATTTCTATCACTTCGAATGATGCCAAATGAATAACTTACTTGAATTGGACCATTTTACACTATGTCCATTGTAGATTTGTGTCTCCGACAGTTCGTTTGGTTGCAGGGGACATATTCAGTTTTTATGGCCAAAATGTGCTTTTCAGGGGCTGAAAAGCATGTTTTGGCCGAGTATGATAATTTTCATTAAAACTTGATTTCTATCACTTCGAATGATGCCAAATGAATAACTTACTTGAATTGGACCATTTTACACTATGTCCATTGTAGATTTGTGTCTCCGACAGTTCGTTTGGTTGCAGGGGACATTTTCAGTTTTTATGGCCAAAATGTGCTTTTCAGAGGCTGAAAAGCATGTTTTGGCAGAGTATGATAATTTTCATTAAAACTTAATTTCTATCACTTCGAATGATGCCAAATGAATAACTTACTTGAATTGGACCATTTTACACTATGTCCATTGTAGATTTGTGTCTCTGACATTTCTTTTGGTTGCAGGGGACATATTCAGTTTTTATGGCCAAAATGTGCTTTTCAGGGGCTGAAAAGCATGTTTTGGCCGAGTTTGATAATTTTCATTAAAACTTGATTTCTATCACTTCGATTGATGCCAAATGAATAACTTACTTGAATTGGACCATTTTACACTATGTCCATTGTAGATTTGTGTCTCCGACAGTTCGTTTGGTTGCAGGGGCCATTTTCAGTTTTTATGGCCAAAATGTGCTTTTCAGAGGCTGAAAAGCATGTTTTGGCCGAGTATGATAATTTTCATTAAAACTTAATTTCTATCACTTCGAATGATGCCAAATGAATAATTTACTTGAATTGGACCATTTTACACTATGTCCATTGTAGATTTGTATCTCTGACAGTTCGTTTGGTTGCAGGGGACATATTCAGTTTTTATGGCCAAAATGTGCTTTTCAGGGGCTGAAAAGCACGTTTTGGCAGAATATGATAATTTTCATTAAAACTTGATTTCTATCCATTCGAATGATGCCAAATGAATATCTTACTTGAATTGGACCATTTTACACTATGTCCATTGTAGATTTGTGTCTCTGACAGTTCGTTTGGTTGCAGGGGACATATTCAGTTTTTATGGCCAAAATGTGCTTTTCAGGGGCTGAAAAGCATGTTTTGGCCGAGTATGATAATTTTCATTAAAACTTGATTTCTATCACTTCGATTGATGCCAAATGAATAACTTACTTGAATTGGACCATTTTACACTATGTCCATTGTAGATTTGTGTCTCCGACAGTTCGTTTGGTTGCAGGGGACATTTTCAGTTTTTATGTCCAAAATGTGCTTTTCAGAGGCTGAAAAGCACGTTTTGGCAGAGTATGATAATTTTCATTAAAACTTGATTTCTATCCATTCGAATGATGCCAAATGAATAATTTACTTGAATTGGACCATTTTACACTATGTCAATTGTAGATTTGTGTCTCTGACAGTTCGTTTGGTTGCAGGGGACATATTCAGTTTTTATGGCCAAAATGTGCTTTTCAGAGGCTGAAAAGCATGTTTTGGCCGAGTATGATAATTTTTATTAAAACTTGATTTCTATCACTTCGAATGATGCCAAATGAATAATTTGCTTGATTTGGACCATTTAACACTATGTCCATTGTAGATTTGTGTCTCTGACAGTTCGTTTGGTTGCAGGGGACATTTTCAGTTTTTATGGCCAAAATGTGCTTTTCAGGGGCTGAAAAGCACGTTTTGGCAGAATATGATAATTTTCATTAAAACTTGATTTCTATCCATTCGAATGATGCCAAATGAATATCTTACTTGAATTGGACCATTTTACACTATGTCCATTGTAGATTTGTGTCTCTGACAGTTCGTTTGGTTGCAGGGGACATATTCAGTTTTTATGGCCAAAATGTGCTTTTCAGGGGCTGAAAAGCATGTTTTGGCCGAGTATGATAATTTTCATTAAAACTTGATTTCTATCCATTTGAATGATGCCAAATGAATAACTTACTTGAATTGGACCATTTTACACTATGTCCATTGTAGATTTGTGTCTCTGACATTTCGTTTGGTTGCAGGGGACATATTCAGTTTTTATGGCCAAAATGTGCTTTTCAGAGGCTGAAAAGCATGTTTTGGCCGAGTATGATAATTTTCAATAAAACTTGATTTCTATCCCTTCGAATGATGCCAAATGAATAATTTACTTGAATTTGACCATTTTACACTATGTCCATTGTAGATTTGTGTCTCTGACAGTTCGTTTGGTTGCAGGGGACATATTCAGTTTTTATGGCCAAAATGTGCTTTTCAGGGGCTGAAAAGCACGTTTTGGCAGAATATGATAATTTTCATTAAAACTTGATTTCTATCCATTCGAATGATGCCAAATGAATAACTTACTTGAATTGGACCATTTTACACTATGTCCATTGTAGATTTGTGTCTCCGACAGTTTGTTTGGTTGCAGGGGACATTTTCAGTTTTTATGGCCAAAATGTGCTTTTCAGGGGCTGAAAAGCATGTTTTGGCCGAGTATGATAATTTTCATTAAAACTTGATTTCTATCCATTTGAATGATGCCAAATGAATAACTTACTTGAATTGGACCATTTTACACTATGTCCATTGTAGATTTGTGTCTCTGACAGTTCGTTTGGTTGCAGGGGACATATTCAGTTTTTATGGCGAAAATTTGCTTTTCAGGGGCTGAAAAGCATGTTTTGGCCGAGTTTGATAATTTTCATTAAAACTTGATTTCTATCACTTCGATTGATGCCAAATGAATAACTTACTTGAATTGGACCATTTTACACTATGTCCATTGTAGATTTGTGTCTCCGACAGTTCGTTTGGTTGCAGGGGACATTTTCAGTTTTTATGTCCAAAATGTGCTTTTCAGAGGCTGAAAAGCATGTTTTGGCCGAGTATGATAATTTTCATTAAAACTTGATTTCTATCCCTTCGAATGATGCCAAATGAATAATTTACTTGAATTGGACCATTTTACACTATGTCCATTGTAGATTTCTGTCTCTGACAGTTCGTTTGGTTGCAGGGGACATATTCAGTTTTTATGGCCAAAATGTGCTTTTCAGGGGCTGAAAAGCACGTTTTGGCCGAGTTTGATAATTTTCATTAAAACTTGATTTCTATCACTTCGATTGATGCCAAATGAATAACTTACTTGAATTGGACCATTTTACACTATGTCCATTGTAGATTTGTGTCTCCCACAGTTCGTTTGGTTGCAGGGGACATTTTCAGTTTTTATGGCCAAAATGTGCTTTTCAGGGGCTGAAAAGCACGTTTTGGCAGAATATGATAATTTTCATTAAAACTTGATTTCTATCCATTCGAATGATGCCAAATGAATATCTTACTTGAATTGGACCATTTTACACTATGTCCATTGTAGATTTGTGTCTCTGACAGTTCGTTTGGATGCAGGGGACATATTCAGTTTTTATGGCCAAAATGTGCTTTTCAGGGGCTGAAAAGCATGTTTTGGTCGAGTATGATAATTTTCATTAAAACTTGATTTCTATCCATTCGAATGATGCCAAATGAATAACTTACTTGAATTGGACCATTTTACACTATGTCAATTGTAGATTTGTGTCTCCGACAGTTCGTTTGGTTGCAGGGGACATTTTCAGTTTTTATGGCCAAAATGTGCTTTTCAGGGGCTGAAAAGCATGTTTTGGCCGAGTTTGATAATTTTCATTATAACTTAATTTCTATCACTTCGAATGATGCCAAATGAATAACTTACTTGAATTGGACCATTTTACACTATGTCCATTGTAGATTTCTGTCTCTGACAGTTCGTTTGGTTGCAGGGGACATTTTCAGTTTTTATGGCCAAAATGTGCTTTTCAGAGGCTGAAAAGCACGTTTTGGCCGAGTATGATAATTTTCATTAAAACTTGATTTCTATCACTTCGAATGATGCCAAATGAATAATTTACTTGAATTGGACCATTTTACACTATGTCCATTGTAGATTTGTGTCTCTGACAGTTCATTTGGTTGCAGGGGACATTTTCAGTTTTTATGGCCAAAATGTGCTTTTCAGGGGCTGAAAAGCATCTTTTGGCCGAGTATGATAATTTTCATTAAAACTTAATTTCTATCCATTTGAATGATGCCAAATGAATAACTTACTTGAATTGGACCATTTTACACTATGTCCATTGTAGATTTGTGTCTCTGACAGTTCGTTTGGTTGCAGGGGACATATTCAGTTTTTATGGCGAAAATGTGCTTTTCAGGGGCTGAAAAGCACGTTTTGGCAGAGTATGATAATTTTCATTAAAACTTGATTTCTATCCATTCGAATGATGCCAAATGAATAATTTACTTGAATTGGACCATTTTACACTATGTCAATTGTAGATTTGTGTCTCTGACAGTTCGTTTGGTTGCAGGGGACATATTCAGTTTTTATGGCCAAAATGTGCTTTTCAGGGGCTGAAAAGCACGTTTTGGCAGAATATGATAATTTTCATTAAAACTTGATTTCTATCCATTCGAATGATGCCAAATGAATATCTTACTTGAATTGGACCATTTTACACTATGTCCATTGTAGATTTGTGTCTCTGACAGTTCGTTTGGTTGCAGGGGACATATTCAGTTTTTATGGCCAAAATGTGCTTTTCAGGGGCTGAAAAGCATGTTTTGGCCGAGTATGATAATTTTCATTAAAACTTGATTTCTATCCATTTGAATGATGCCAAATGAATAACTTACTTGAATTGGACCATTTTACACTATGTCCATTGTAGATTTGTGTCTCTGACAGTTCGTTTGGTTGCAGGGGACATATTCAGTTTTTATGGCCAAAATGTGCTTTTCAGAGGCTGAAAAGCATGTTTTGGCCAAATATGATAATTTTCAATAAAACTTGATTTCTATCCCTTCGAATGATGCCAAATGAATAATTTACTTGAATTGGACCATTTTACACTATGTCCATTGTAGATTTGTGTCTCTGACAGTTCGTTTGGTTGCAGGGGACATATTCAGTTTTTATGGCCAAAATGTGCTTTTCAGGGGCTGAAAAGCACGTTTTGGCAGAATATGATAATTTTCATTAAAACTTGATTTCTATCCATTCGAATGATGCCAAATGAATAACTTACTTGAATTGGACCATTTTACACTATGTCCATTGTAGATTTGTGTCTCCGACAGTTTGTTTGGTTGCAGGGGACATTTTCAGTTTTTATGGCCAAAATGTGCTTTTCAGGGGCTGAAAAGCATGTTTTGGCCGAGTATGATAATTTTCATTAAAACTTGATTTCTATCCATTTGAATGATGCCAAATGAATAACTTACTTGAATTGGACCATTTTACACTATGTCCATTGTAGATTTGTGTCTCTGACAGTTCGTTTGGTTGCAGGGGACATATTCAGTTTTTATGGCGAAAATTTGCTTTTCAGGGGCTGAAAAGCATGTTTTGGCCGAGTTTGATAATTTTCATTAAAACTTGATTTCTATCACTTCGATTGATGCCAAATGAATAACTTACTTGAATTGGACCATTTTACACTATGTCCATTGTAGATTTGTGTCTCCGACAGTTCGTTTGGTTGCAGGGGACATTTTCAGTTTTTATGTCCAAAATGTGCTTTTCAGAGGCTGAAAAGCACGTTTTGGCAGAATATGATAATTTTCATTAAAACTTGATTTCTATCCATTCGAATGATGCCAAATGAATATCTTACTTGAATTGGACCATTTTACACTATGTCCATTGTAGATTTGTGTCTCTGACAGTTCGTTTGGTTGCAGGGGACATATTCAGTTTTTATGGCCAAAATGTGCTTTTCAGGGGCTGAAAAGCATGTTTTGGCCGAGTATGATAATTTTCATTAAAACTTGATTTCTATCACTTCGATTGATGCCAAATGAATAACTTACTTGAATTGGACCATTTTACACTATGTCCATTGTAGATTTGTGTCTCCGACAGTTCGTTTGGTTGCAGGGGACATTTTCAGTTTTTATGTCCAAAATGTGCTTTTCAGAGGCTGAAAAGCACGTTTTGGCAGAGTATGTTAATTTTCATTAAAACTTGATTTCTATCCATTCGAATGATGCCAAATGAATAATTTACTTGAATTGGACCATTTTACACTATGTCAATTGTAGATTTGTGTCTCTGACAGTTCGTTTGGTTGCAGGGGACATATTCAGTTTTTATGGCCAAAATGTGCTTTTCAGAGGCTGAAAAGCATGTTTTGGCCGAGTATGATAATTTTTATTAAAACTTGATTTCTATCACTTCGAATGATGCCAAATGAATAATTTGCTTGATTTGGACCATTTAACACTATGTCCATTGTAGATTTGTGTCTCTGACAGTTCGTTTGGTTGCAGGGGACATTTTCAGTTTTTATGGCCAAAATGTGCTTTTCAGGGGCTGAAAAGCACGTTTTGGCAGAATATGATAATTTTCATTAAAACTTGATTTCTATCCATTCGAATGATGCCAAATGAATATCTTACTTGAATTGGACCATTTTACACTATGTCCATTGTAGATTTGTGTCTCTGACAGTTCGTTTGGTTGCAGGGGACATATTCAGTTTTTATGGCCAAAATGTGCTTTTCAGGGGCTGAAAAGCATGTTTTGGCCGAGTATGATAATTTTCATTAAAACTTGATTTCTATCCATTTGAATGATGCCAAATGAATAACTTACTTGAATTGGACCATTTTACACTATGTCCATTGTAGATTTGTGTCTCTGACATTTTGTTTGGTTGCAGGGGACATATTCAGTTTTTATGGCCAAAATGTGCTTTTCAGAGGCTGAAAAGCATGTTTTGGCCGAGTATGATAATTTTCAATAAAACTTGATTTCTATCCCTTCGAATGATGCCAAATGAATAATTTACTTGAATTTGACCATTTTACACTATGTCCATTGTAGATTTGTGTCTTTGACAGTTCGTTTGGTTGCAGGGGACATATTCAGTTTTTATGGCCAAAATGTGCTTTTCAGGGGCTGAAAAGCACGTTTTGGCAGAATATGATAATTTTCATTAAAACTTGATTTCTATCCATTCGAATGATGCCAAATGAATAACTTACTTGAATTGGACCATTTTACACTATGTCCATTGTAGATTTGTGTCTCCGACAGTTTGTTTGGTTGCAGGGGACATTTTCAGTTTTTATGGCCAAAATGTGCTTTTCAGGGGCTGAAAAGCATGTTTTGGCCGAGTATGATAATTTTCATTAAAACTTGATTTCTATCCATTTGAATGATGCCAAATGAATAACTTACTTGAATTGGACCATTTTACACTATGTCCATTGTAGATTTGTGTCTCTGACAGTTCGTTTGGTTGCAGGGGACATATTCAGTTTTTATGGCGAAAATTTGCTTTTCAGGGGCTGAAAAGCATGTTTTGGCCGAGTTTGATAATTTTCATTAAAACTTGATTTCTATCACTTCGATTGATGCCAAATGAATAACTTACTTGAATTGGACCATTTTACACTATGTCCATTGTAGATTTGTGTCTCCGACAGTTCGTTTGGTTGCAGGGGACATTTTCAGTTTTTATGTCCAAAATGTGCTTTTCAGAGGCTGAAAAGCATGTTTTGGCCGAGTATGATAATTTTCATTAAAACTTGATTTCTATCCCTTCGAATGATGCCAAATGAATAATTTACTTGAATTGGACCATTTTACACTATGTCCATTGTAGATTTCTGTCTCTGACAGTTCGTTTGGTTGCAGGGGACATATTCAGTTTTTATGGCCAAAATGTGCTTTTCAGGGGCTGAAAAGCACGTTTTGGCCGAGTTTGATAATTTTCATTAAAACTTGATTTCTATCACTTCGATTGATGCCAAATGAATAACTTACTTGAATTGGACCATTTTACACTATGTCCATTGTAGATTTGTGTCTCCCACAGTTCGTTTGGTTGCAGGGGACATTTTCAGTTTTTATGGCCAAAATGTGCTTTTCAGGGGCTGAAAAGCACGTTTTGGCAGAATATGATAATTTTCATTAAAACTTGATTTCTATCCATTCGAATGATGCCAAATGAATATCTTACTTGAATTGGACCATTTTACACTATGTCCATTGTAGATTTGTGTCTCTGACAGTTCGTTTGGATGCAGGGGACATATTCAGTTTTTATGGCCAAAATGTGCTTTTCAGGGGCTGAAAAGCATGTTTTGGTCGAGTATGATAATTTTCATTAAAACTTGATTTCTATCCATTCGAATGATGCCAAATGAATAACTTACTTGAATTGGACCATTTTACACTATGTCAATTGTAGATTTGTGTCTCCGACAGTTCGTTTGGTTGCAGGGGACATTTTCAGTTTTTATGGCCAAAATGTGCTTTTCAGGGGCTGAAAAGCATGTTTTGGCCGAGTTTGATAATTTTCATTATAACTTAATTTCTATCACTTCGAATGATGCCAAATGAATAACTTACTTGAATTGGACCATTTTACACTATGTCCATTGTAGATTTGTGTCTCTGACAGTTCATTTGGTTGCAGGGGACATTTTCAGTTTTTATGGCCAAAATGTGCTTTTCAGGGGCTGAAAAGCATCTTTTGGCCGAGTATGATAATTTTCATTAAAACTTAATTTCTATCCATTTGAATGATGCCAAATGAATAACTTACTTGAATTGGACCATTTTACACTATGTCCATTGTAGATTTGTGTCTCTGACAGTTCGTTTGGTTGCAGGGGACATATTCAGTTTTTATGGCGAAAATGTGCTTTTCAGGGGCTGAAAAGCACGTTTTGGCAGAGTATGATAATTTTCATTAAAACTTGATTTCTATCCATTCGAATGATGCCAAATGAATAATTTACTTGAATTGGACCATTTTACACTATGTCAATTGTAGATTTGTGTCTCTGACAGTTCGTTTGGTTGCAGGGGACATATTCAGTTTTTATGGCCAAAATGTGCTTTTCAGGGGCTGAAAAGCATCTTTTGGCCGAGTATGATAATTTTCATTAAAACTTAATTTCTATCCATTTGAATGATGCCAAATGAATAACTTACTTGAATTGGACCATTTTACACTATGTCCATTGTAGATTTGTGTCTCTGACAGTTCGTTTGGTTGCAGGGGACATATTCAGTTTTTATGGCGAAAATGTGCTTTTCAGGGGCTGAAAAGCACGTTTTGGCAGAGTATGATAATTTTCATTAAAACTTGATTTCTATCCATTCGAATGATGCCAAATGAATAATTTACTTGAATTGGACCATTTTACACTATGTCAATTGTAGATTTGTGTCTCTGACAGTTCGTTTGGTTGCAGGGGACATATTCAGTTTTTATGGCCAAAATGTGCTTTTCAGGGGCTGAAAAGCACGTTTTGGCAGAATATGATAATTTTCATTAAAACTTGATTTCTATCCATTCGAATGATGCCAAATGAATATCTTACTTGAATTGGACCATTTTACACTATGTCCATTGTAGATTTGTGTCTCTGACAGTTCGTTTGGTTGCAGGGGACATATTCAGTTTTTATGGCCAAAATGTGCTTTTCAGGGGCTGAAAAGCATGTTTTGGCCGAGTATGATAATTTTCATTAAAACTTGATTTCTATCCATTTGAATGATGCCAAATGAATAACTTACTTGAATTGGACCATTTTACACTATGTCCATTGTAGATTTGTGTCTCTGACAGTTCGTTTGGTTGCAGGGGACATATTCAGTTTTTATGGCCAAAATGTGCTTTTCAGGGGCTGAAAAGCACGTTTTGGCAGAATATGATAATTTTCATTAAAACTTGATTTCTATCCATTCGAATGATGCCAAATGAATAACTTACTTGAATTGGACCATTTTACACTATGTCCATTGTAGATTTGTGTCTCCGACAGTTTGTTTGGTTGCAGGGGACATTTTCAGTTTTTATGGCCAAAATGTGCTTTTCAGGGGCTGAAAAGCATGTTTTGGCCGAGTATGATAATTTTCATTAAAACTTGATTTCTATCCATTTGAATGATGCCAAAAGAATAACTTACTTGAATTGGACCATTTTACACTATGTCCATTGTAGATTTGTGTCTCTGACAGTTCGTTTGGTTGCAGGGGACATATTCAGTTTTTATGGCGAAAATTTGCTTTTCAGGGGCTGAAAAGCATGTTTTGGCCGAGTTTGATAATTTTCATTAAAACTTGATTTCTATCACTTCGATTGATGCCAAATGAATATCTTACTTGAATTGGACCATTTTACACTATGTCCATTGTAGATTTGTGTCTCTGACAGTTCGTTTGGTTGCAGGGGACATATTCAGTTTTTATGGCCAAAATGTGCTTTTCAGGGGCTGAAAAGCATGTTTTGGCCGAGTATGATAATTTTCATTAAAACTTGATTTCTATCCATTTGAATGATGCCAAATGAATAACTTACTTGAATTGGACCATTTTACACTATGTCCATTGTAGATTTGTGTCTCTGACAGTTCGTTTGGTTGCAGGGGACATATTCAGTTTTTATGGCCAAAATGTGCTTTTCAGGGGCTGAAAAGCACGTTTTGGCAGAATATGATAATTTTCATTAAAACTTGATTTCTATCCATTCGAATGATGCCAAATGAATAACTTACTTGAATTGGACCATTTTACACTATGTCCATTGTAGATTTGTGTCTCCGACAGTTTGTTTGGTTGCAGGGGACATTTTCAGTTTTTATGGCCAAAATGTGCTTTTCAGGGGCTGAAAAGCATGTTTTGGCCGAGTATGATAATTTTCATTAAAACTTGATTTCTATCCATTTGAATGATGCCAAAAGAATAACTTACTTGAATTGGACCATTTTACACTATGTCCATTGTAGATTTGTGTCTCTGACAGTTCGTTTGGTTGCAGGGGACATATTCAGTTTTTATGGCGAAAATTTGCTTTTCAGGGGCTGAAAAGCATGTTTTGGCCGAGTTTGATAATTTTCATTAAAACTTGATTTCTATCACTTCGATTGATGCCAAATGAATAACTTACTTGAATTGGACCATTTTACACTATGTCCATTGTAGATTTGTGTCTCCGACAGTTCGTTTGGTTGCAGGGGACATTTTCAGTTTTTATGTCCAAAATGTGCTTTTCAGAGGCTGAAAAGCATGTTTTGGCCGAGTATGATAATTTTCATTAAAACTTGATTTCTATCCCTTCGAATGATGCCAAATGAATAATTTACTTGAATTGGACCATTTTACACTATGTCCATTGTAGATTTCTGTCTCTGACAGTTCGTTTGGTTGCAGGGGACATATTCAGTTTTTATGGCCAAAATGTGCTTTTCAGGGGCTGAAAAGCACGTTTTGGCCGAGTTTGATAATTTTCATTAAAACTTGATTTCTATCACTTCGATTGATGCCAAATGAATAACTTACTTGAATTGGACCATTTTACACTATGTCCATTGTAGATTTGTGTCTCCCACAGTTCGTTTGGTTGCAGGGGACATTTTCAGTTTTTATGGCCAAAATGTGCTTTTCAGGGGCTGAAAAGCACGTTTTGGAAGAATATGATAATTTTCATTAAAACTTGATTTCTATCCATTCGAATGATGCCAAATGAATATCTTACTTGAATTGGACCATTTTACACTATGTCCATTGTAGATTTGTGTCTCTGACAGTTCGTTTGGATGCAGGGGACATATTCAGTTTTTATGGCCAAAATGTGCTTTTCAGGGGCTGAAAAGCATGTTTTGGTCGAGTATGATAATTTTCATTAAAACTTGATTTCTATCCATTCGAATGATGCCAAATGAATAACTTACTTGAATTGGACCATTTTACACTATGTCAATTGTAGATTTGTGTCTCCGACAGTTCGTTTGGTTGCAGGGGACATTTTCAGTTTTTATGGCCAAAATGTGCTTTTCAGGGGCTGAAAAGCATGTTTTGGCCGAGTTTGATAATTTTCATTATAACTTAATTTCTATCACTTCGAATGATGCCAAATGAATAACTTACTTGAATTGGACCATTTTACACTATGTCCATTGTAGATTTCTGTCTCTGACAGTTCGTTTGGTTGCAGGGGACATTTTCAGTTTTTATGGCCAAAATGTGCTTTTCAGAGGCTGAAAAGCACGTTTTGGCCGAGTATGATAATTTTCATTAAAACTTGATTTATATCACTTTGAATGATGCCAAATGAATAACTTACTTGAATTGGACCATTTTACACTATGTCCATTGTAGATTTGTGTCTCCCACAGTTCGTTTGGTTGCAGGGGACATTTTCAGTTTTTATGGCCAAAATGTGCTTTTCAGGGGCTGAAAAGCATGTTTTGGCCGAGTATGATAATTTTCATTAAAACTTGATTTCTATCACTTCGATTGATGCCAAATGAATAACTTACTTGAATTGGACCATTTTACACTATGTCCATTGTAGATTTGTGTCTCCGACAGTTCGTTTGGTTGCAGGGGACATTTTCAGTTTTTATGTCCAAAATGTGCTTTTCAGAGGCTGAAAAGCATGTTTTGGCCGAGTATGATAATTTTCATTAAAACTTGATTTCTATCCCTTCGAATGATGCCAAATGAATAATTTACTTGAATTGGACCATTTTACACTATGTCCATTGTAGATTTCTGTCTCTGACAATTCGTTTGGTTGCAGGGGACATATTCAGTTTTTATGGCCAAAATGTGCTTTTCAGGGGCTGAAAAGCACGTTTTGGCCGAGTTTGATAATTTTCATTAAAACTTGATTTCTATCACTTCGATTGATGCCAAATGAATAACTTACTTGAATTGGACCATTTTACACTATGTCCATTGTAGATTTGTGTCTCCCACAGTTCGTTTGGTTGCAGGGGACATTTTCAGTTTTTATGGCCAAAATGTGCTTTTCAGGGGCTGAAAAGCATGTTTTGGCCGAGTTTGATAATTTTCATTATAACTTAATTTCTATCACTTCGAATGATGCCAAATGAATAACTTACTTGAATTGGACCATTTTACACTATGTCCATTGTAGATTTCTGTCTCTGACAGTTCGTTTGGTTGCAGGGGACATTTTCAGTTTTTATGGCCAAAATGTGCTTTTCAGAGGCTAAAAAACACGTTTTGGCCGAGTATGATAATTTTCATTAAAACTTGATTTATATCACTTCGAATGATGCCAAATGAATAACTTACTTGAATTGGACCATTTTACACTATGTCCATTGTAGATTTGTGTCTCCCACAGTTCGTTTGGTTGCAGGGGACATTTTCAGTTTTTATGGCCAAAATGTGCTTTTCAGGGGCTGAAAAGCATGTTTTGGCCGAGTATGATAATTTTCATTAAAACTTGATTTCTATCACTTCGATTGATGCCAAATGAATAACTTACTTGAATTGGACCATTTTACACTATGTCCATTGTAGATTTGTGTCTCCGACAGTTCGTTTGGTTGCAGGGGACATTTTCAGTTTTTATGTCCAAAATGTGCTTTTCAGAGGCTGAAAAGCATGTTTTGGCCGAGTATGATAATTTTCATTAAAACTTGATTTCTATCCCTTCGAATGATGCCAAATGAATAATTTACTTGAATTGGACCATTTTACACTATGTCCATTGTAGATTTCTGTCTCTGACAGTTCGTTTGGTTGCAGGGGACATATTCAGTTTTTATGGCCAAAATGTGCTTTTCAGGGGCTGAAAAGCACGTTTTGGCCGAGTTTGATAATTTTCATTAAAACTTGATTTCTATCACTTCGATTGATGCCAAATGAATAACTTACTTGAATTGGACCATTTTACACTATGTCCATTGTAGATTTGTGTCTCCCACAGTTCGTTTGGTTGCAGGGGACATTTTCAGTTTTTATGGCCAAAATGTGCTTTTCAGGGGCTGAAAAGCACGTTTTGGCAGAATATGATAATTTTCATTAAAACTTGATTTCTATCCATTCGAATGATGCCAAATGAATATCTTACTTGAATTGGACCATTTTACACTATGTCCATTGTAGATTTGTGTCTCTGACAGTTCGTTTGGATGCAGGGGACATATTCAGTTTTTATGGCCAAAATGTGCTTTTCAGGGGCTGAAAAGCATGTTTTGGTCGAGTATGATAATTTTCATTAAAACTTGATTTCTATCCATTCGAATGATGCCAAATGAATAACTTACTTGAATTGGACCATTTTACACTATGTCAATTGTAGATTTGTGTCTCCGACAGTTCGTTTGGTTGCAGGGGACATTTTCAGTTTTTATGGCCAAAATGTGCTTTTCAGGGGCTGAAAAGCATGTTTTGGCCGAGTTTGATAATTTTCATTATAACTTAATTTCTATCACTTCGAATGATGCCAAATGAATAACTTACTTGAATTGGACCATTTTACACTATGTCCATTGTAGATTTCTGTCTCTGACAGTTCGTTTGGTTGCAGGGGACATTTTCAGTTTTTATGGCCAAAATGTGCTTTTCAGAGGCTGAAAAGCACGTTTTGGCCGAGTATGATAATTTTCATTAAAACTTGATTTATATCACTTCGAATGATGCCAAATGAATAACTTACTTGAATTGGACCATTTTACACTATGTCCATTGTAGATTTGTGTCTCCCACAGTTCGTTTGGTTGCAGGGGACATTTTCAGTTTTTATGGCCAAAATGTGCTTTTCAGGGGCTGAAAAGCATGTTTTGGCCGAGTATGATAATTTTCATTAAAACTTGATTTCTATCACTTCGATTGATGCCAAATGAATAATTTACTTGAATTGGACCATTTTACACTATGTCCATTGTAGATTTGTGTCTCTGACAGTTCATTTGGTTGCAGGGGACATTTTCAGTTTTTATGGCCAAAATGTGCTTTTCAGGGGCTGAAAAGCATCTTTTGGCCGAGTATGATAATTTTCATTAAAACTTGATTTCTATCCATTTGAATGATGCCAAATGAATAACTTACTTGAATTGGACCATTTTACACTATGTCCATTGTAGATTTGTGTCTCTGACAGTTCGTTTGGTTGCAGTGGACATATTCAGTTTTTATGGCGAAAATGTGCTTTTCAGGGGCTGAAAAGCATGTTTTGGCCGAGTATGATAATTTTCATTAAAACTTGATTTCTATCACTTCGATTGATGCCAAATGAATAACTTACTTGAATTGGCCCATTTTACACTATGTCCATTGTAGATTTGTGTCTCCGACAGTTCGTTTGGTTGCAGGGGACATTTTCAGTTTTTATGTCCAAAATGTGCTTTTCAGAGGCTGAAAAGCACGTTTTGGCAGAGTATGATAATTTTCATTAAAACTTGATTTCTATCACTTCGAATGATGCCAAATGAATAACTTACTTGAATTGGACCATTTTACACTATGTCCATTGTAGATTTGTGTCTCCCACAGTTCGTTTGGTTGCAGGGGACATTTTCAGTTTTTATGGCCAAAATGTGCTTTTCAGGGGCTGAAAAGCATGTTTTGGCCGAGTATGATAATTTTCATTAAAACTTGATTTCTATCACTTCGATTGATGCCAAATGAATAATTTACTTGAATTGGACCATTTTACACTATGTCCATTGTAGATTTGTGTCTCTGACAGTTCATTTGGTTGCAGGGGACATTTTCAGTTTTTATGGCCAAAATGTGCTTTTCAGGGGCTGAAAAGCATCTTTTGGCCGAGTATGATAATTTTCATTAAAACTTGATTTCTATCCATTTGAATGATGCCAAATGAATAACTTACTTGAATTGGACCATTTTACACTATGTCCATTGTAGATTTGTGTCTCTGACAGTTCGTTTGGTTGCAGGGGACATATTCAGTTTTTATGGCGAAAATGTGCTTTTCAGGGGCTGAAAAGCATGTTTTGGCCGAGTATGATAATTTTCATTAAAACTTGATTTCTATCACTTCGATTGATGCCAAATGAATAACTTACTTGAATTGGACCATTTTACACTATGTCCATTGTAGATTTGTGTCTCCGACAGTTCGTTTGGTTGCATGGGACATTTTCAGTTTTTATGTCCAAAATGTGCTTTTCAGAGGCTGAAAAGCACGTTTTGGCAGAGTATGATAATTTTCATTAAAACTTGATTTCTATCCATTCGAATGATGCCAAATGAATAATTTACTTGAATTGGACCATTTTACACTATGTCAATTGTAGATTTGTGTCTCTGACAGTTCGTTTGGTTGCAGGGGACATATTCAGTTTTTATGGCCAAAATGTGCTTTTCAGAGGCTGAAAAGCATGTTTTGGCCGAGTATGATAATTTTTATTAAAACTTGATTTCTATCACTTCGAATGATGCCAAATGAATAATTTGCTTGATTTGGACCATTTAACACTATGTCCATTGTAGATTTGTGTCTCTGACAGTTCGTTTGGTTGCAGGGGACATTTTCAGTTTTTATGGCCAAAATGTGCTTTTCAGGGGCTGAAAAGCACGTTTTGGCAGAATATGATAATTTTCATTAAAACTTGATTTCTATCCATTCGAATGATGCCAAATGAATATCTTACTTGAATTGGACCATTTTACACTATGTCCATTGTAGATTTGTGTCTCTGACAGTTCGTTTGGTTGCAGGGGACTTATTCAGTTTTTATGGCCAAAATGTGCTTTTCAGGGGCTGAAAAGCATGTTTTGGCCGAGTATGATAATTTTCATTAAAACTTGATTTCTATCCATTTGAATGATGCCAAATGAATAACTTACTTGAATTGGACCATTTTACACTATGTCCATTGTAGATTTGTGTCTCTGACATTTCGTTTGGTTGCAGGGGACATATTCAGTTTTTATGGCCAAAATGTGCTTTTCAGAGGCTGAAAAGCATGTTTTGGCCGAGTATGATAATTTTCAATAAAACTTGATTTCTATCCCTTCGAATGATGCCAAATGAATAATTTACTTGAATTTGACCATTTTACACTATGTCCATTGTAGATTTGTGTCTCTGACAGTTCGTTTGGTTGCAGGGGACATATTCAGTTTTTATGGCCAAAATGTGCTTTTCAGGGGCTGAAAAGCACGTTTTGGCAGAATATGATAATTTTCATTAAAACTTGATTTCTATCCATTCGAATGATGCCAAATGAATAACTTACTTGAATTGGACCATTTTAAACTATGTCCATTGTAGATTTGTGTCTCCGACAGTTTGTTTGGTTGCAGGGGACATTTTCAGTTTTTATGGCCAAAATGTGCTTTTCAGGGGCTGAAAAGCATGTTTTGGCCGAGTATGATAATTTTCATTAAAACTTGATTTCTATCCATTTGAATGATGCCAAATGAATAACTTACTTGAATTGGACCATTTTACACTATGTCCATTGTAGATTTGTGTCTCTGACAGTTCGTTTGGTTGCAGGGGACATATTCAGTTTTTATGGCGAAAATTTGCTTTTCAGGGGCTGAAAAGCATGTTTTGGCCGAGTATGATAATTTTCATTAAAACTTGATTTATATCACTTCGAATGATGCCAAATGAATAACTTACTTGAATTGGACCATTTTACACTATGTCCATTGTAGATTTGTGTCTCCCACAGTTCGTTTGGTTGCAGGGGACATTTTCAGTTTTTATGGCCAAAATGTGCTTTTCAGGGGCTGAAAAGCATGTTTTGGCCGAGTATGATAATTTTCATTAAAACTTGATTTCTATCACTTCGATTGATGCCAAATGAATAACTTACTTGAATTGGACCATTTTACACTATGTCCATTGTAGATTTGTGTCTCCGACAGTTCGTTTGGTTGCAGGGGACATTTTCAGTTTTTATGTCCAAAATGTGCTTTTCAGAGGCTGAAAAGCATGTTTTGGCCGAGTATGATAATTTTCATTAAAACTTGATTTCTATCCCTTCGAATGATGCCAAATGAATAATTTACTTGAATTGGACCATTTTACACTATGTCCATTGTAGATTTCTGTCTCTGACAGTTCGTTTGGTTGCAGGGGACATATTCAGTTTTTATGGCCAAAATGTGCTTTTCAGGGGCTGAAAAGCACGTTTTGGCCGAGTTTGATAATTTTCATTAAAACTTGATTTCTATCACTTCGATTGATGCCAAATGAATAACTTACTTGAATTGGACCATTTTACACTATGTCCATTGTAGATTTGTGTCTCCCACAGTTCGTTTGGTTGCAGGGGACATTTTCAGTTTTTATGGCCAAAATGTGCTTTTCAGGGGCTGAAAAGCATGTTTTGGCCGAGTTTGATAATTTTCATTATAACTTAATTTCTATCACTTCGAATGATGCCAAATGAATAACTTACTTGAATTGGACCATTTTACACTATGTCCATTGTAGATTTCTGTCTCTGACAGTTCGTTTGGTTGCAGGGGACATTTTCAGTTTTTATGGCCAAAATGTGCTTTTCAGAGGCTAAAAAACACGTTTTGGCCGAGTATGATAATTTTCATTAAAACTTGATTTATATCACTTCGAATGATGCCAAATGAATAACTTACTTGAATTGGACCATTTTACACTATGTCCATTGTAGATTTGTGTCTCCCACAGTTCGTTTGGTTGCAGGGGACATTTTCAGTTTTTATGGCCAAAATGTGCTTTTCAGGGGCTGAAAAGCATGTTTTGGCCGAGTATGATAATTTTCATTAAAACTTGATTTCTATCACTTCGATTGATGCCAAATGAATAACTTACTTGAATTGGACCATTTTACACTATGTCCATTGTAGATTTGTGTCTCCGACAGTTCGGTTGGTTGCAGGGGACATTTTCAGTTTTTATGTCCAAAATGTGCTTTTCAGAGGCTGAAAAGCATGTTTTGGCCGAGTATGATAATTTTCATTAAAACTTGATTTCTATCCCTTCGAATGATGCCAAATGAATAATTTACTTGAATTGGACCATTTTACACTATGTCCATTGTAGATTTCTGTCTCTGACAGTTCGTTTGGTTGCAGGGGACATATTCAGTTTTTATGGCCAAAATGTGCTTTTCAGGGGCTGAAAAGCATGTTTTGGTCGAGTATGATAATTTTCATTAAAACTTGATTTCTATCCATTCGAATGATGCCAAATGAATAACTTACTTGAATTGGACCATTTTACACTATGTCAATTGTAGATTTGTGTCTCCGACAGTTCGTTTGGTTGCATGGGACATTTTCAGTTTTTATGGCCAAAATGTGCTTTTCAGGGGCTGAAAAGCATGTTTTGGCCGAGTTTGATAATTTTCATTATAACTTAATTTCTATCACTTCGAATGATGCCAAATGAATAACTTACTTGAATTGGACCATTTTACACTATGTCCATTGTAGATTTCTGTCTCTGACAGTTCGTTTGGTTGCAGGGGACATTTTCAGTTTTTATGGCCAAAATGTGCTTTTCAGAGGCTGAAAAGCACGTTTTGGCCGAGTATGATAATTTTCATTAAAACTTGATTTATATCACTTCGAATGATGCCAAATGAATAACTTACTTGAATTGGACCATTTTACACTATGTCCATTGTAGATTTGTGTCTCCCACAGTTCGTTTGGTTGCAGGGGACATTTTCAGTTTTTATGGCCAAAATGTGCTTTTCAGGGGCTGAAAAGCATGTTTTGGCCGAGTATGATAATTTTCATTAAAACTTGATTTCTATCACTTCGATTGATGCCAAATGAATAATTTACTTGAATTGGACCATTTTACACTATGTCCATTGTAGATTTGTGTCTCTGACAGTTCATTTGGTTGCAGGGGACATTTTCAGTTTTTATGGCCAAAATGTGCTTTTCAGGGGCTGAAAAGCATCTTTTGGCCGAGTATGATAATTTTCATTAAAACTTGATTTCTATCCATTTGAATGATGCCAAATGAATAACTTACTTGAATTGGACCATTTTACACTATGTCCATTGTAGATTTGTGTCTCTGACAGTTCGTTTGGTTGCAGTGGACATATTCAGTTTTTATGGCGAAAATGTGCTTTTCAGGGGCTGAAAAGCATGTTTTGGCCGAGTATGATAATTTTCATTAAAACTTGATTTCTATCACTTCGATTGATGCCAAATGAATAACTTACTTGAATTGGACCATTTTACACTATGTCCATTGTAGATTTGTGTCTCCGACAGTTCGTTTGGTTGCAGGGGACATTTTCAGTTTTTATGTCCAAAATGTGCTTTTCAGAGGCTGAAAAGCACGTTTTGGCAGAGTATGATAATTTTCATTAAAACTTGATTTCTATCACTTCGAATGATGCCAAATGAATAACTTACTTGAATTGGACCATTTTACACTATGTCCATTGTAGATTTGTGTCTCCCACAGTTCGTTTGGTTGCAGGGGACATTTTCAGTTTTTATGGCCAAAATGTGCTTTTCAGGGGCTGAAAAGCATGTTTTGGCCGAGTATGATAATTTTCATTAAAACTTGATTTCTATCACTTCGATTGATGCCAAATGAATAATTTACTTGAATTGGACCATTTTACACTATGTCCATTGTAGATTTGTGTCTCTGACAGTTCATTTGGTTGCAGGGGACATTTTCAGTTTTTATGGCCAAAATGTGCTTTTCAGGGGCTGAAAAGCATCTTTTGGCCGAGTATGATAATTTTCATTAAAACTTGATTTCTATCCATTTGAATGATGCCAAATGAATAACTTACTTGAATTGGACCATTTTACACTATGTCCATTGTAGATTTGTGTCTCTGACAGTTCGTTTGGTTGCAGGGGACATATTCAGTTTTTATGGCGAAAATGTGCTTTTCAGGGGCTGAAAAGCATGTTTTGGCCGAGTATGATAATTTTCATTAAAACTTGATTTCTATCACTTCGATTGATGCCAAATGAATAACTTACTTGAATTGGACCATTTTACACTATGTCCATTGTAGATTTGTGTCTCCGACAGTTCGTTTGGTTGCAGGGGACATTTTCAGTTTTTATGTCCAAAATGTGCTTTTCAGAGGCTGAAAAGCACGTTTTGGCAGAGTATGATAATTTTCATTAAAACTTGATTTCTATCCATTCGAATGATGCCAAATGAATAATTTACTTGAATTGGACCATTTTACACTATGTCAATTGTAGATTTGTGTCTCTGACAGTTCGTTTGGTTGCAGGGGACATATTCAGTTTTTATGGCCAAAATGTGCTTTTCAGAGGCTGAAAAGCATGTTTTGGCCGAGTATGATAATTTTTATTAAAACTTGATTTCTATCACTTCGAATGATGCCAAATGAATAATTTGCTTGATTTGGACCATTTAACACTATGTCCATTGTAGATTTGTGTCTCTGACAGTTCGTTTGGTTGCAGGGGACATTTTCAGTTTTTATGGCCAAAATGTGCTTTTCAGGGGCTGAAAAGCACGTTTTGGCAGAATATGATAATTTTCATTAAAACTTGATTTCTATCCATTCGAATGATGCCAAATGAATATCTTACTTGAATTGGACCATTTTACACTATGTCCATTGTAGATTTGTGTCTCTGACAGTTCGTTTGGTTGCAGGGGACATATTCAGTTTTTATGGCCAAAATGTGCTTTTCAGGGGCTGAAAAGCATGTTTTGGCCGAGTATGATAATTTTCATTAAAACTTGATTTCTATCCATTTGAATGATGCCAAATGAATAACTTACTTGAATTGGACCATTTTACACTATGTCCATTGTAGATTTGTGTCTCTGACATTTCGTTTGGTTGCAGGGGACATATTCAGTTTTTATGGCCAAAATGTGCTTTTCAGAGGCTGAAAAGCATGTTTTGGCCGAGTATGATAATTTTCAATAAAACTTGATTTCTATCCCTTCGAATGATGCCAAATGAATAATTTACTTGAATTTGACCATTTTACACTATGTCCATTGTAGATTTGTGTCTCTGACAGTTCGTTTGGTTGCAGGGGACATATTCAGTTTTTATGGCCAAAATGTGCTTTTCAGGGGCTGAAAAGCACGTTTTGGCAGAATATGATAATTTTCATTAAAACTTGATTTCTATCCATTCGAATGATGCCAAATGAATAACTTACTTGAATTGGACCATTTTACACTATGTCCATTGTAGATTTGTGTCTCCGACAGTTTGTTTGGTTGCAGGTGACATTTTCAGTTTTTATGGCCAAAATGTGCTTTTCAGGGGCTGAAAAGCATGTTTTGGCCGAGTATGATAATTTTCATTAAAACTTGATTTCTATCCATTTGAATGATGCCAAATGAATAACTTACTTGAATTGGACCATTTTACACTATGTCCATTGTAGATTTGTGTCTCTGACAGTTCGTTTGGTTGCAGGGGACATATTCAGTTTTTATGGCGAAAATTTGCTTTTCAGGGGCTGAAAAGCATGTTTTGGCCGAGTTTGATAATTTTCATTAAAACTTGATTTCTATCACTTCGATTGATGCCAAATGAATAACTTACTTGAATTGGACCATTTTACACCATGTCCATTGTAGATTTGTGTCTCCGACAGTTCGTTTGGTTGCAGGGGACATTTTCAGTTTTTATGTCCAAAATGTGCTTTTCAGAGGCTGAAAAGCATGTTTTGGCCGAGTATGATAATTTTCATTAAAACTTGATTTCTATCCCTTCGAATGATGCCAAATGAATAATTTACTTGAATTGGACCATTTTACACTATGTCCATTGTAGATTTCTGTCTCTGACAGTTCGTTTGGTTGCAGGGGACATATTCAGTTTTTATGGCCAAAATGTGCTTTTCAGGGGCTGAAAAGCACGTTTTGGCCGAGTTTGATAATTTTCATTAAAACTTGATTTCTATCACTTCGATTGATGCCAAATGAATAACTTACTTGAATTGGACCATTTTACACTATGTCCATTGTAGATTTGTGTCTCCCACAGTTCGTTTGGTTGCAGGGGACATTTTCAGTTTTTATGGCCAAAATGTGCTTTTCAGGGGCTGAAAAGCACGTTTTGGCAGAATATGATAATTTTCATTAAAACTTGATTTCTATCCATTCGAATGATGCCAAATGAATATCTTACTTGAATTGGACCATTTTACACTATGTCCATTGTAGATTTGTGTCTCTGACAGTTCGTTTGGATGCAGGGGACATATTCAGTTTTTATGGCCAAAATGTGCTTTTCAGGGGCTGAAAAGCATGTTTTGGTCGAGTATGATAATTTTCATTAAAACTTGATTTCTATCCATTCGAATGATGCCAAATGAATAACTTACTTGAATTGGACCATTTTACACTATGTCAATTGTAGATTTGTGTCTCCGACAGTTCGTTTGGTTGCAGGGGACATTTTCAGTTTTTATGGCCAAAATGTGCTTTTCAGGGGCTGAAAAGCATGTTTTGGCCGAGTTTGATAATTTTCATTATAACTTAATTTCTATCACTTCGAATGATGCCAAATGAATAACTTACTTGAATTGGACCATTTTACACTATGTCCATTGTAGATTTCTGTCTCTGACAGTTCGTTTGGTTGCAGGGGACATTTTCAGTTTTTATGGCCAAAATGTGCTTTTCAGAGGCTGAAAAGCACGTTTTGGCCGAGTATGATAATTTTCATTAAAACTTGATTTATATCACTTCGAATGATGCCAAATGAATAACTTACTTGAATTGGACCATTTTACACTATGTCCATTGTAGATTTGTGTCTCCCACAGTTCGTTTGGTTGCAGGGGACATTTTCAGTTTTTATGGCCAAAATGTGCTTTTCAGGGGCTGAAAAGCATGTTTTGGCCGAGTATGATAATTTTCATTAAAACTTGATTTCTATCACTTCGATTGATGCCAAATGAATAATTTACTTGAATTGGACCATTTTACACTATGTCCATTGTAGATTTGTGTCTCTGACAGTTCATTTGGTTGCAGGGGACATTTTCAGTTTTTATGGCCAAAATGTGCTTTTCAGGGGCTGAAAAGCATCTTTTGGCCGAGTATGATAATTTTCATTAAAACTTGATTTCTATCCATTTGAATGATGCCAAATGAATAACTTACTTGAATTGGACCATTTTACACTATGTCCATTGTAGATTTGTGTCTCTGACAGTTCGTTTGGTTGCAGTGGACATATTCAGTTTTTATGGCGAAAATGTGCTTTTCAGGGGCTGAAAAGCATGTTTTGGCCGAGTATGATAATTTTCATTAAAACTTGATTTCTATCACTTCGATTGATGCCAAATGAATAACTTACTTGAATTGGCCCATTTTACACTATGTCCATTGTAGATTTGTGTCTCCGACAGTTCGTTTGGTTGCAGGGGACATTTTCAGTTTTTATGTCCAAAATGTGCTTTTCAGAGGCTGAAAAGCACGTTTTGGCAGAGTATGATAATTTTCATTAAAACTTGATTTCTATCACTTCGAATGATGCCAAATGAATAACTTACTTGAATTGGACCATTTTACACTATGTCCATTGTAGATTTGTGTCTCCCACAGTTCGTTTGGTTGCAGGGGACATTTTCAGTTTTTATGGCCAAAATGTGCTTTTCAGGGGCTGAAAAGCATGTTTTGGCCGAGTATGATAATTTTCATTAAAACTTGATTTCTATCACTTCGATTGATGCCAAATGAATAATTTACTTGAATTGGACCATTTTACACTATGTCCATTGTAGATTTGTGTCTCTGACAGTTCATTTGGTTGCAGGGGACATTTTCAGTTTTTATGGCCAAAATGTGCTTTTCAGGGGCTGAAAAGCATCTTTTGGCCGAGTATGATAATTTTCATTAAAACTTGATTTCTATCCATTTGAATGATGCCAAATGAATAACTTACTTGAATTGGACCATTTTACACTATGTCCATTGTAGATTTGTGTCTCTGACAGTTCGTTTGGTTGCAGGGGACATATTCAGTTTTTATGGCGAAAATGTGCTTTTCAGGGGCTGAAAAGCATGTTTTGGCCGAGTATGATAATTTTCATTAAAACTTGATTTCTATCACTTCGATTGATGCCAAATGAATAACTTACTTGAATTGGACCATTTTACACTATGTCCATTGTAGATTTGTGTCTCCGACAGTTCGTTTGGTTGCATGGGACATTTTCAGTTTTTATGTCCAAAATGTGCTTTTCAGAGGCTGAAAAGCACGTTTTGGCAGAGTATGATAATTTTCATTAAAACTTGATTTCTATCCATTCGAATGATGCCAAATGAATAATTTACTTGAATTGGACCATTTTACACTATGTCAATTGTAGATTTGTGTCTCTGACAGTTCGTTTGGTTGCAGGGGACATATTCAGTTTTTATGGCCAAAATGTGCTTTTCAGAGGCTGAAAAGCATGTTTTGGCCGAGTATGATAATTTTTATTAAAACTTGATTTCTATCACTTCGAATGATGCCAAATGAATAATTTGCTTGATTTGGACCATTTAACACTATGTCCATTGTAGATTTGTGTCTCTGACAGTTCGTTTGGTTGCAGGGGACATTTTCAGTTTTTATGGCCAAAATGTGCTTTTCAGGGGCTGAAAAGCACGTTTTGGCAGAATATGATAATTTTCATTAAAACTTGATTTCTATCCATTCGAATGATGCCAAATGAATATCTTACTTGAATTGGACCATTTTACACTATGTCCATTGTAGATTTGTGTCTCTGACAGTTCGTTTGGTTGCAGGGGACTTATTCAGTTTTTATGGCCAAAATGTGCTTTTCAGGGGCTGAAAAGCATGTTTTGGCCGAGTATGATAATTTTCATTAAAACTTGATTTCTATCCATTTGAATGATGCCAAATGAATAACTTACTTGAATTGGACCATTTTACACTATGTCCATTGTAGATTTGTGTCTCTGACATTTCGTTTGGTTGCAGGGGACATATTCAGTTTTTATGGCCAAAATGTGCTTTTCAGAGGCTGAAAAGCATGTTTTGGCCGAGTATGATAATTTTCAATAAAACTTGATTTCTATCCCTTCGAATGATGCCAAATGAATAATTTACTTGAATTTGACCATTTTACACTATGTCCATTGTAGATTTGTGTCTCTGACAGTTCGTTTGGTTGCAGGGGACATATTCAGTTTTTATGGCCAAAATGTGCTTTTCAGGGGCTGAAAAGCACGTTTTGGCAGAATATGATAATTTTCATTAAAACTTGATTTCTATCCATTCGAATGATGCCAAATGAATAACTTACTTGAATTGGACCATTTTAAACTATGTCCATTGTAGATTTGTGTCTCCGACAGTTTGTTTGGTTGCAGGGGACATTTTCAGTTTTTATGGCCAAAATGTGCTTTTCAGGGGCTGAAAAGCATGTTTTGGCCGAGTATGATAATTTTCATTAAAACTTGATTTCTATCCATTTGAATGATGCCAAATGAATAACTTACTTGAATTGGACCATTTTACACTATGTCCATTGTAGATTTGTGTCTCTGACAGTTCGTTTGGTTGCAGGGGACATATTCAGTTTTTATGGCGAAAATTTGCTTTTCAGGGGCTGAAAAGCATGTTTTGGCCGAGTATGATAATTTTCATTAAAACTTGATTTATATCACTTCGAATGATGCCAAATGAATAACTTACTTGAATTGGACCATTTTACACTATGTCCATTGTAGATTTGTGTCTCCCACAGTTCGTTTGGTTGCAGGGGACATTTTCAGTTTTTATGGCCAAAATGTGCTTTTCAGGGGCTGAAAAGCATGTTTTGGCCGAGTATGATAATTTTCATTAAAACTTGATTTCTATCACTTCGATTGATGCCAAATGAATAACTTACTTGAATTGGACCATTTTACACTATGTCCATTGTAGATTTGTGTCTCCGACAGTTCGTTTGGTTGCAGGGGACATTTTCAGTTTTTATGTCCAAAATGTGCTTTTCAGAGGCTGAAAAGCATGTTTTGGCCGAGTATGATAATTTTCATTAAAACTTGATTTCTATCCCTTCGAATGATGCCAAATGAATAATTTACTTGAATTGGACCATTTTACACTATGTCCATTGTAGATTTCTGTCTCTGACAGTTCGTTTGGTTGCAGGGGACATATTCAGTTTTTATGGCCAAAATGTGCTTTTCAGGGGCTGAAAAGCACGTTTTGGCCGAGTTTGATAATTTTCATTAAAACTTGATTTCTATCACTTCGATTGATGCCAAATGAATAACTTACTTGAATTGGACCATTTTACACTATGTCCATTGTAGATTTGTGTCTCCCACAGTTCGTTTGGTTGCAGGGGACATTTTCAGTTTTTATGGCCAAAATGTGCTTTTCAGGGGCTGAAAAGCATGTTTTGGCCGAGTTTGATAATTTTCATTATAACTTAATTTCTATCACTTCGAATGATGCCAAATGAATAACTTACTTGAATTGGACCATTTTACACTATGTCCATTGTAGATTTCTGTCTCTGACAGTTCGTTTGGTTGCAGGGGACATTTTCAGTTTTTATGGCCAAAATGTGCTTTTCAGAGGCTAAAAAACACGTTTTGGCCGAGTATGATAATTTTCATTAAAACTTGATTTATATCACTTCGAATGATGCCAAATGAATAACTTACTTGAATTGGACCATTTTACACTATGTCCATTGTAGATTTGTGTCTCCCACAGTTCGTTTGGTTGCAGGGGACATTTTCAGTTTTTATGGCCAAAATGTGCTTTTCAGGGGCTGAAAAGCATGTTTTGGCCGAGTATGATAATTTTCATTAAAACTTGATTTCTATCACTTCGATTGATGCCAAATGAATAACTTACTTGAATTGGACCATTTTACACTATGTCCATTGTAGATTTGTGTCTCCGACAGTTCGGTTGGTTGCAGGGGACATTTTCAGTTTTTATGTCCAAAATGTGCTTTTCAGAGGCTGAAAAGCATGTTTTGGCCGAGTATGATAATTTTCATTAAAACTTGATTTCTATCCCTTCGAATGATGCCAAATGAATAATTTACTTGAATTGGACCATTTTACACTATGTCCATTGTAGATTTCTGTCTCTGACAGTTCGTTTGGTTGCAGGGGACATATTCAGTTTTTATGGCCAAAATGTGCTTTTCAGGGGCTGAAAAGCATGTTTTGGTCGAGTATGATAATTTTCATTAAAACTTGATTTCTATCCATTCGAATGATGCCAAATGAATAACTTACTTGAATTGGACCATTTTACACTATGTCAATTGTAGATTTGTGTCTCCGACAGTTCGTTTGGTTGCATGGGACATTTTCAGTTTTTATGGCCAAAATGTGCTTTTCAGGGGCTGAAAAGCATGTTTTGGCCGAGTTTGATAATTTTCATTATAACTTAATTTCTATCACTTCGAATGATGCCAAATGAATAACTTACTTGAATTGGACCATTTTACACTATGTCCATTGTAGATTTCTGTCTCTGACAGTTCGTTTGGTTGCAGGGGACATTTTCAGTTTTTATGGCCAAAATGTGCTTTTCAGAGGCTGAAAAGCACGTTTTGGCCGAGTATGATAATTTTCATTAAAACTTGATTTATATCACTTCGAATGATGCCAAATGAATAACTTACTTGAATTGGACCATTTTACACTATGTCCATTGTAGATTTGTGTCTCCCACAGTTCGTTTGGTTGCAGGGGACATTTTCAGTTTTTATGGCCAAAATGTGCTTTTCAGGGGCTGAAAAGCATGTTTTGGCCGAGTATGATAATTTTCATTAAAACTTGATTTCTATCACTTCGATTGATGCCAAATGAATAATTTACTTGAATTGGACCATTTTACACTATGTCCATTGTAGATTTGTGTCTCTGACAGTTCATTTGGTTGCAGGGGACATTTTCAGTTTTTATGGCCAAAATGTGCTTTTCAGGGGCTGAAAAGCATCTTTTGGCCGAGTATGATAATTTTCATTAAAACTTGATTTCTATCCATTTGAATGATGCCAAATGAATAACTTACTTGAATTGGACCATTTTACACTATGTCCATTGTAGATTTGTGTCTCTGACAGTTCGTTTGGTTGCAGTGGACATATTCAGTTTTTATGGCGAAAATGTGCTTTTCAGGGGCTGAAAAGCATGTTTTGGCCGAGTATGATAATTTTCATTAAAACTTGATTTCTATCACTTCGATTGATGCCAAATGAATAACTTACTTGAATTGGACCATTTTACACTATGTCCATTGTAGATTTGTGTCTCCGACAGTTCGTTTGGTTGCAGGGGACATTTTCAGTTTTTATGTCCAAAATGTGCTTTTCAGAGGCTGAAAAGCACGTTTTGGCAGAGTATGATAATTTTCATTAAAACTTGATTTCTATCACTTCGAATGATGCCAAATGAATAACTTACTTGAATTGGACCATTTTACACTATGTCCATTGTAGATTTGTGTCTCCCACAGTTCGTTTGGTTGCAGGGGACATTTTCAGTTTTTATGGCCAAAATGTGCTTTTCAGGGGCTGAAAAGCATGTTTTGGCCGAGTATGATAATTTTCATTAAAACTTGATTTCTATCACTTCGATTGATGCCAAATGAATAATTTACTTGAATTGGACCATTTTACACTATGTCCATTGTAGATTTGTGTCTCTGACAGTTCATTTGGTTGCAGGGGACATTTTCAGTTTTTATGGCCAAAATGTGCTTTTCAGGGGCTGAAAAGCATCTTTTGGCCGAGTATGATAATTTTCATTAAAACTTGATTTCTATCCATTTGAATGATGCCAAATGAATAACTTACTTGAATTGGACCATTTTACACTATGTCCATTGTAGATTTGTGTCTCTGACAGTTCGTTTGGTTGCAGGGGACATATTCAGTTTTTATGGCGAAAATGTGCTTTTCAGGGGCTGAAAAGCATGTTTTGGCCGAGTATGATAATTTTCATTAAAACTTGATTTCTATCACTTCGATTGATGCCAAATGAATAACTTACTTGAATTGGACCATTTTACACTATGTCCATTGTAGATTTGTGTCTCCGACAGTTCGTTTGGTTGCAGGGGACATTTTCAGTTTTTATGTCCAAAATGTGCTTTTCAGAGGCTGAAAAGCACGTTTTGGCAGAGTATGATAATTTTCATTAAAACTTGATTTCTATCCATTCGAATGATGCCAAATGAATAATTTACTTGAATTGGACCATTTTACACTATGTCAATTGTAGATTTGTGTCTCTGACAGTTCGTTTGGTTGCAGGGGACATATTCAGTTTTTATGGCCAAAATGTGCTTTTCAGAGGCTGAAAAGCATGTTTTGGCCGAGTATGATAATTTTTATTAAAACTTGATTTCTATCACTTCGAATGATGCCAAATGAATAATTTGCTTGATTTGGACCATTTAACACTATGTCCATTGTAGATTTGTGTCTCTGACAGTTCGTTTGGTTGCAGGGGACATTTTCAGTTTTTATGGCCAAAATGTGCTTTTCAGGGGCTGAAAAGCACGTTTTGGCAGAATATGATAATTTTCATTAAAACTTGATTTCTATCCATTCGAATGATGCCAAATGAATATCTTACTTGAATTGGACCATTTTACACTATGTCCATTGTAGATTTGTGTCTCTGACAGTTCGTTTGGTTGCAGGGGACATATTCAGTTTTTATGGCCAAAATGTGCTTTTCAGGGGCTGAAAAGCATGTTTTGGCCGAGTATGATAATTTTCATTAAAACTTGATTTCTATCCATTTGAATGATGCCAAATGAATAACTTACTTGAATTGGACCATTTTACACTATGTCCATTGTAGATTTGTGTCTCTGACATTTCGTTTGGTTGCAGGGGACATATTCAGTTTTTATGGCCAAAATGTGCTTTTCAGAGGCTGAAAAGCATGTTTTGGCCGAGTATGATAATTTTCAATAAAACTTGATTTCTATCCCTTCGAATGATGCCAAATGAATAATTTACTTGAATTTGACCATTTTACACTATGTCCATTGTAGATTTGTGTCTCTGACAGTTCGTTTGGTTGCAGGGGACATATTCAGTTTTTATGGCCAAAATGTGCTTTTCAGGGGCTGAAAAGCACGTTTTGGCAGAATATGATAATTTTCATTAAAACTTGATTTCTATCCATTCGAATGATGCCAAATGAATAACTTACTTGAATTGGACCATTTTACACTATGTCCATTGTAGATTTGTGTCTCCGACAGTTTGTTTGGTTGCAGGTGACATTTTCAGTTTTTATGGCCAAAATGTGCTTTTCAGGGGCTGAAAAGCATGTTTTGGCCGAGTATGATAATTTTCATTAAAACTTGATTTCTATCCATTTGAATGATGCCAAATGAATAACTTACTTGAATTGGACCATTTTACACTATGTCCATTGTAGATTTGTGTCTCTGACAGTTCGTTTGGTTGCAGGGGACATATTCAGTTTTTATGGCGAAAATTTGCTTTTCAGGGGCTGAAAAGCATGTTTTGGCCGAGTTTGATAATTTTCATTAAAACTTGATTTCTATCACTTCGATTGATGCCAAATGAATAACTTACTTGAATTGGACCATTTTACACCATGTCCATTGTAGATTTGTGTCTCCGACAGTTCGTTTGGTTGCAGGGGACATTTTCAGTTTTTATGTCCAAAATGTGCTTTTCAGAGGCTGAAAAGCATGTTTTGGCCGAGTATGATAATTTTCATTAAAACTTGATTTCTATCCCTTCGAATGATGCCAAATGAATAATTTACTTGAATTGGACCATTTTACACTATGTCCATTGTAGATTTCTGTCTCTGACAGTTCGTTTGGTTGCAGGGGACATATTCAGTTTTTATGGCCAAAATGTGCTTTTCAGGGGCTGAAAAGCACGTTTTGGCCGAGTTTGATAATTTTCATTAAAACTTGATTTCTATCACTTCGATTGATGCCAAATGAATAACTTACTTGAATTGGACCATTTTACACTATGTCCATTGTAGATTTGTGTCTCCCACAGTTCGTTTGGTTGCAGGGGACATTTTCAGTTTTTATGGCCAAAATGTGCTTTTCAGGGGCTGAAAAGCACGTTTTGGCAGAATATGATAATTTTCATTAAAACTTGATTTCTATCCATTCGAATGATGCCAAATGAATATCTTACTTGAATTGGACCATTTTACACTATGTCCATTGTAGATTTGTGTCTCTGACAGTTCGTTTGGATGCAGGGGACATATTCAGTTTTTATGGCCAAAATGTGCTTTTCAGGGGCTGAAAAGCATGTTTTGGTCGAGTATGATAATTTTCATTAAAACTTGATTTCTATCCATTCGAATGATGCCAAATGAATAACTTACTTGAATTGGACCATTTTACACTATGTCAATTGTAGATTTGTGTCTCCGACAGTTCGTTTGGTTGCAGGGGACATTTTCAGTTTTTATGGCCAAAATGTGCTTTTCAGGGGCTGAAAAGCATGTTTTGGCCGAGTTTGATAATTTTCATTATAACTTAATTTCTATCACTTCGAATGATGCCAAATGAATAACTTACTTGAATTGGACCATTTTACACTATGTCCATTGTAGATTTGTGTCTCTGACAGTTCGTTTGGTTGCAGGGGACATATTCAGTTTTTATGGCCAAAATGTGCTTTTCAGGGGCTGAAAAGCATGTTTTGGCCGAATATGATAATTTTCATTAAAACTTGATTTCTATCACTTCGAATGATGCCAAATGAATAACTTACTTGAATTGGACCATTTTACACTATGTCCATTGTAGATTTGTGTCTCCGACAGTTTGTTTGGTTGCAGGGGACATTTTCAGTTTTTATGGCCAAAATGTGCTTTTCAGGGGCTGAAAAGCATGTTTTGGCCGAGTATGATAATTTTCATTAAAACTTGATTTCTATCCATTTGAATGATGCCAAATGAATAACTTACTTGAATTGGACCATTTTACACTATGTCCATTGTAGATTTGTGTCTCTGACAGTTCGTTTGGATGCAGGGGACATATTCAGTTTTTATGGCCAAAATGTGCTTTTCAGGGGCTGAAAAGCATGTTTTGGTCAAGTATGATAATTTTCATTAAAACTTGATTTCTATCACTTCGAATGATGCCAAATGAATAATGTACTTGAATTGGACCATTTTACACTATGTCTATTGTAGATTTGTGTCTCCGACAGTTCGTTTGGTTGCAGGGGACATTTTCAGTTTTTATGGCCAAAATGTGCTTTTCAGAGGCTGAAAAGCATGTTTTGGCCGAGTATGATAATTTTCATTAAAACTTGATTTCTATCACTTCGAATGATGCCAAATGAATAACTTACTTGAATTGGACCATTTTACACTATGTCCATTGTAGATTTGTGTCTCCGACAGTTCGTTTGGTTGCAGGGGACATTTTCAGTTTTTATGGCCAAAATGTGCTTTTCAGAGGCTGAAAAGCATGTTTTGGCAGAGTATGATAATTTTCATTAAAACTTAATTTCTATCACTTCGAATGATGCCAAATGAATAACTTACTTGAATTGGACCATTTTACACTATGTCCATTGTAGATTTGTGTCTCTGACAGTTCGTTTGGTTGCAGGGGACATATTCAGTTTTTATGGCCAAAATGTGCTTTTCAGGGGCTGAAAAGCATGTTTTGGCCGAGTATGATGATTTTCATTAAAACTTGATTTCTATCACTTCGAATGATGCCAAATGAATAACTTACTTGAATTGGACCATTTTACACTATGTCCATTGTAGATTTGTGTCTCCGACAGTTCGTTTGGTTGCAGGGGACATATTCAGTTTTTATGGCCAAAATGTGCTTTTCAGGGGCTGAAAAGCATGTTTTGGCCGAGTATGATAATTTTCATTAAAACTTGATTTCTATCACTTCGAATGATGCCAAATGAATAACTTACTTGAATTGGACCATTTTACACTATGTCCATTGTAGATTTGTGTCTCCGACAGTTCGTTTGGTTGCAGGGGACATTTTCAGTTTTTATGGCCAAAATGTGCTTTTCAGAGGCTGAAAAGCATGTTTTGGCAGAGTATGATAATTTTCATTAAAACTTAATTTCTATCACTTCGAATGATGCCAAATGAATAACTTACTTGAATTGGACCATTTTACACTATGTCCATTGTAGATTTGTGTCTCTGACAGTTCGTTTGGTTTCAGGGGACATATTCAGTTTTTATGGCCAAAATGTGCTTTTCAGGGGCTGAAAAGCATGTTTTGGCCGAGTTTGATAATTTTCATTAAAACTTGATTTCTATCACTTCGATTGATGCCAAATGAATAACTTACTTGAATTGGACCATTTTACACTATGTCCATTGTAGATTTGTGTCTCCGACAGTTCGTTTGGTTGCAGGGGCCATTTTCAGTTTTTATGGCCAAAATGTGCTTTTCAGAGGCTGAAAAGCATGTTTTGGCCGAGTATGATAATTTTCATTAAAACTTAATTTCTATCACTTCGAATGATGCCAAATGAATAATTTACTTGAATTGGACCATTTTACACTATGTCCATTGTAGATTTGTATCTCTGACAGTTCGTTTGGTTGCAGGGGACATATTCAGTTTTTATGGCCAAAATGTGCTTTTCAGGGGCTGAAAAGCACGTTTTGGCAGAATATGATAATTTTCATTAAAACTTGATTTCTATCCATTCGAATGATGCCAAATGAATATCTTACTTGAATTGGACCATTTTACACTATGTCCATTGTAGATTTGTGTCTCTGACAGTTCGTTTGGTTGCAGGGGACATATTCAGTTTTTATGGCCAAAATGTGCTTTTCAGGGGCTGAAAAGCATGTTTTGGCCGAGTATGATAATTTTCATTAAAACTTGATTTCTATCACTTCGAATGATGCCAAATGAATAACTTACTTGAATTGGACCATTTACACTATGTCCATTGTGGATTTGTGTCTCTGACAGTTCGTTTGGTTGCAGGGGACATTTTCAGTTTTTATGGCCAAAATGTGCTTTTTAGAGGCTGAAAAGCATGTTTTGGCAGACTATGATAATTTTCATTAAAACTTAATTTCTATCACTTCGAATGATGCCAAATGAATAACTTACTTGAATTGGACCATTTTACACTATGTCCATTGTAGATTTGTGTCTCTGACAGTTCGTTTGGTTGCAGGGGACATATTCAGTTTTTATGGCCAAAATGTGCTTCTCAGGGGCTGAAAAGCATGTTTTGGCCGAATATGATAATTTTCATTAAAACTTGATTTCTATCACTTTGAATGATGCCAAATGAATAACTTACTTGAATTGGACCATTTTACACTATGTCCATTGTAGATTTGTGTCTCTGACAGTTCGTTTGGTTACAGGGGACATATTCAGTTTTTATGGCCAAAATGTGCTTTTCAGGGGCTGAAAAGCATGTTTTGGCCGAGTATGATAATTTTCATTAAAACTTGATTTCTTTCACTTCGAATGATGCCAAATGAATAACTTACTTGAATTGGACCATTTTACACTATGTCCATTGTAGATTTGTGTCTCCGACAGTTCGTTTGGTTGCAGGGGACATTTTCAGTTTTTATGGCCAAAATATGCTTTTCAGAGGCTGAAAAGCATGTTTTGGCCGAGTATGATAATTTTGATTAAAACTTAATTTCTATCACTTCGAATGATGCCAAATGAATAATTTACTTGAATTGGACCGTTTTACACTATGTCCATTGTAGATTTGTTTCTCTGACAGTTCGTTTGGTTGCAGGGGACATATTCAGGTTTTATGGCCAAAATGTGCTTTTCAGGGGCTGAAAAGCATGTTTTGGCCGAGTATGATAATTTTCATTAAAACTTGATTTCTATCACTTCGAATGATGCCAAATGAATAACTTACTTGAATTGGACCATTTTACACTACGTCCATTGTAGATTTGTGTCTCTGACAGTTAGTTTGGTTGCAGGGGACATATTCAGTTTTTATGGCCAAAATGTGCTTTTCAGAGGCTGAAAAGCATGTTTTGGCCGAGTATGATAATTTTCATTAAAACTTGATTTCTATCCATTTGAATGATGCCAAATGAATAACTTACTTGAATTGGACCATTTTACACTATGTCCATTGTAGATTTGTGTCTCTGACAGTTCGTTTGGTTGCAGGGGACATATTCAGTTTTTATGGCCAAAATGTGCTTTTCAGAGGCTGAAAAGCATGTTTTGGCCGAGTATGATAATTTTCAATAAAACTTGATTTCTATCCCTTCGAATGATGCCAAATGAATAACTTACTTGAATTGGACCATTTTACACTATGTCCATTGTAGATTTGTGTCTCCGACAGTTCGTTTGGTTGCAGGGGACATATTCAGTTTTTATGGCCAAAATGTGCTTTTCAGGGGCTGAAAAGCATGTTTTGGCCGAGTATGATAATTTTCATTAAAACTTGATTTCTATCACTTCGAATGATGCCAAATGAATAACTTACTTGAATTGGACCATTTTACACTATGTCCATTGTAGATTTGTGTCTCCGACAGTTCGTTTGGTTGCAGGGGACATTTTCAGTTTTTATGGCCAAAATGTGCTTTTCAGAGGCTGAAAAGCATGTTTTGGCAGAGTATGATAATTTTCATTAAAACTTAATTTCTATCACTTCGAATGATGCCAAATGAATAACTTACTTGAATTGGACCATTTTACACTATGTCCATTGTAGATTTGTGTCTCTGACAGTTCGTTTGGTTGCAGGGGACATATTCAGTTTTTATGGCCAAAATGTGCTTTTCAGGGGCTGAAAAGCATGTTTTGGCCGAGTTTGATAATTTTCATTAAAACTTGATTTCTATCACTTCGATTGATGCCAAATGAATAACTTACTTGAATTGGACCATTTTACACTATGTCCATTGTAGATTTGTGTCTCCGACAGTTTGTTTGGTTGCAGGGGCCATTTTCAGTTTTTATGGCCAAAATGTGCTTTTCAGAGGCTGAAAAGCATGTTTTGGCCGAGTATGATAATTTTCATTAAAACTTAATTTCTATTACTTCGAATGATGCCAAATGAATAATTTACTTGAATTGGACCATTTTACACTATGTCCATTGTAGATTTGTATCTCTGACAGTTCGTTTGGTTGCAGGGGACATATTCAGTTTTTATGGCCAAAATGTGCTTTTCAGGGGCTGAAAAGCACGTTTTGGCAGAATATGATAATTTTCATTAAAACTTGATTTCTATCCATTCGAATGATGCCAAATGAATATCTTACTTGAATTGGACCATTTTACACTATGTCCATTGTAGATTTGTGTCTCTGACAGTTCGTTTGGTTGCAGGGGACATATTCAGTTTTTATGGCCAAAATGTGCTTTTCAGGGGCTGAAAAGCATGTTTTGGCCGAGTATGATAATTTTCATTAAAACTTGATTTCTATCACTTCGAATGATGCCAAATGAATAACTTACTTGAATTGGACCATTTACACTATGTCCATTGTGGATTTGTGTCTCTGACAGTTCGTTTGGTTGCAGGGGACATTTTCAGTTTTTATGGCCAAAATGTGCTTTTTAGAGGCTGAAAAGCATGTTTTGGCAGACTATGATAATTTTCATTAAAACTTAATTTCTATCACTTCGAATGATGCCAAATGAATAACTTACTTGAATTGGACCATTTTACACTATGTCCATTGTAGATTTGTGTCTCTGACAGTTCGTTTGGTTGCAGGGGACATATTCAGTTTTTATGGCCAAAATGTGCTTCTCAGGGGCTGAAAAGCATGTTTTGGCCGAATATGATAATTTTCATTAAAACTTGATTTCTATCACTTTGAATGATGCCAAATGAATAACTTACTTGAATTGGACCATTTTACACTATGTCCATTGTAGATTTGTGTCTCTGACAGTTCGTTTGGTTGCAGGGGACATATTCAGTTTTTATGGCCAAAATGTGCTTTTCAGGGGCTGAAAAGCATGTTTTGGCCGAGTATGATAATTTTCATTAAAACTTGATTTCTTTCACTTCGAATGATGCCAAATGAATAACTTACTTGAATTGGACCATTTTACACTATGTCCATTGTAGATTTGTGTCTCCGACAGTTCGTTTGGTTGCAGGGGACATTTTCAGTTTTTATGGCCAAAATATGCTTTTCAGAGGCTGAAAAGCATGTTTTGGCCGAGTATGATAATTTTCATTAAAACTTGATTTCTATCACTTCGAATGATGCCAAATGAATAATTTACTTGAATTGGACCATTTTACACTATGTCCATTGTAGATTTGTGTCTCTGACAGTTCGTTTGGTTGCAGGGGACATATTCAGTTTTTATGGCCAAAATGTGCTTTTCAGGGGCTGAAAAGCATGTTTTGGCCGAGTATGATAATTTTCATTAAAACTTGATTTCTTTCACTTCGAATGATGCCAAATGAATAACTTACTTGAATTGGACCATTTTACACTATGTCCATTGTAGATTTGTGTCTCTGACAGTTCGTTTGGTTGCAGGGGACATATTCAGTTTTTATGGCCAAAATGTGCTTCTCAGGGGCTGAAAAGCATGTTTTGGCCGAATATGATAATTTTGATTAAAACTTAATTTCTATCACTTCGAATGATGCCAAATGAATAATTTACTTGAATTGGACCGTTTTACACTATGTCCATTGTAGATTTGTGTCTCTGACAGTTCGTTTGGTTGCAGGGGACATATTCAGGTTTTATGGCCAAAATGTGCTTTTCAGGGGCTGAAAAGCATGTTTTGGCCGAGTATGATAATTTTCATTAAAACTTGATTTCTATCACTTCGAATGATGCCAAATGAATAACTTACTTGAATTGGACCATTTTACACTACGTCCATTGTAGATTTGTGTCTCTGACAGTTAGTTTGGTTGCAGGGGACATATTCAGTTTTTATGGCCAAAATGTGCTTTTCAGAGGCTGAAAAGCATGTTTTGGCCGAGTATGATAATTTTCATTAAAACTTGATTTCTATCCATTCGAATGATGCCAAATGAATATCTTACTTGAATTGGACCATTTTACACTATGTCCATTGTAGATTTGTGTCTCTGACAGTTCGTTTGGTTGCAGGGGACATATTCAGTTTTTATGGCCAAAATGTGCTTTTCAGGGGCTGAAAAGCATGTTTTGGCCGAGTATGATAATTTTCATTAAAACTTGATTTCTATCCATTTGAATGATGCCAAATGAATAACTTACTTGAATTGGACCATTTTACACTATGTCCATTGTAGATTTGTGTCTCTGACAGTTCGTTTGGTTGCAGGGGACATATTCAGTTTTTATGGCCAAAATGTGCTTTTCAGAGGCTGAAAAGCATGTTTTGGCCGAGTATGATAATTTTCAATAAAACTTGATTTCTATCCCTTCGAATGATGCCAAATGAATAATTTACTTGAATTGGACCATTTTACACTATGTTCATTGTAGATTTGTGTCTCTGACAGTTCGTTTGGTTGCAGGGGACATATTCAGTTTTTATGGCCAAAATGTGCTTTTCAGGGGCTGAAAAGCACGTTTTGGCAGAATATGATAATTTTCATTAAAACTTGATTTCTATCCATTCGAATGATGCCAAATGAATAACTTACTTGAATTGGACCATTTTACACTATGTCCATTGTAGATTTGTGTCTCCGACAGTTTGTTTGGTTGCAGGGGACATTTTCAGTTTTTATGGCCAAAATGTGCTTTTCAGGGGCTGAAAAGCATGTTTTGGCCGAGTATGATAATTTTCATTAAAACTTGATTTCTATCCATTTGAATGATGCCAAATGAATAACTTACTTGAATTGGACCATTTTACACTATGTCCATTGTAGATTTGTGCCTCTGACAGTTCGTTTGGTTGCAGGGGACATATTCAGTTTTTATGGCGAAAATTTGCTTTTCAGGGGCTGAAAAGCATGTTTTGGCCGAGTTTGATAATTTTCATTAAAACTTGATTTCTATCACTTCGAATGATGCCAAATGAATAATTTACTTGAATTGGACCATTTTACACTATGTCCATTGTAGATTTCTGTCTCTGACAGTTCGTTTGGTTGCAGGGGACATATTCAGTTTTTATGGCCAAAATGTGCTTTTCAGGGGCTGAAAAGCACCTTTTGGCCGAGTTTGATAATTTTCATTAAAACTTGATTTCTATCACTTCGATTGATGCCAAATGAATAACTTACTTGAATTGGACCATTTTACACTATGTCCATTGTAGATTTGTGTCTCCCACAGTTCGTTTGGTTGCAGGGGACATTTTCAGTTTTTATGGCCAAAATGTGCTTTTCAGGGGCTGAAAAGCACGTTTTGGCAGAATATGATAATTTTCATTAAAACTTGATTTCTATCCATTCGAATGATGCCAAATGAATATCTTACTTGAATTGGACCATTTTACACTATGTCCATTGTAGATTTGTGTCTCTGACAGTTCGTTTGGATGCAGGGGACATATTCAGTTTTTATGGCCAAAATGTGCTTTTCAGGGGCTGAAAAGCATGTTTTGGTCGAGTATGATAATTTTCATTAAAACTTGATTTCTATCACTCGAATGATGCCAAATGAATAACTTACTTGAATTGGACCATTTTACACTATGTCAATTGTAGATTTGTTTCTCCGACAGTTCGTTTGGTTGCAGGGGACATTTTCAGTTTTTATGGCCAAAATGTGCTTTTCAGGGGCTGAAAAGCATGTTTTGGCCAAGTATGATGATTTTCATTAAAACTTAATTTCTATCACTTCGAATGATGCCAAATGAATAACTTACTTGAATTGGACCATTTTACACTATGTCCATTGTAGATTTCTGTCTCTGACAGTTCGTTTGGTTGCAGGGGACATATTCAGTTTTTATGGCCAAAATGTGCTTTTCAGGGGCTGAAAAGCACGTTTTGGCCGAGTTTGATAATTTTCATTAAAACTTGATTTCTATCACTTCGATTGATGCCAAATGAATAACTTACTTGAATTGGACCATTTTACACTATGTCCATTGTAGATTTGTGTCTCCCACAGTTCGTTTGGTTGCAGGGGACATTTTCAGTTTTTATGGCCAAAATGTGCTTTTCAGAGGCTGAAAAGCATGTTTTGGCCGAGTATGATAATTTTCATTAAAACTTGATTTCTATCACTTCGAATGATGCCAAATGAATAATTTACTTGAATTGGACCATTTTACACTATGTCTAATGTAGATTTGTGTCTCTGACAGTTCATTTGGTTGCAGGGGACATTTTCAGTTTTTATGGCCAAAATGTGCTTTTCAGGGGCTGAAAAGCATGTTTTGGCCGAGTATGATAATTTTCATTAAAACTTGATTTCTATCCATTTGAATGATGCCAAATGAATAACTTACTTGAATTGGACCATTTTACACTATGTCCATTGTAGATTTGTGTCTCTGACAGTTCGTTTGGTTGCAGGGGACATATTCAGTTTTTATGGCGAAAATTTGCTTTTCAGGGGCTGAAAAGCATGTTTTGGCCGAGTTTGATAATTTTCATTAAAACTTGATTTCTATCACTTCGATTGATGCCAAATGAATAACTTACTTGAATTGGACCATTTTACACTATGTCCATTGTAGATTTGTGTCTCCGACAGTTCGTTTGGTTGCAGGGGACATTTTCAGTTTTTATGTCCAAATTGTGCTTTTCAGAGGCTGAAAAGCATGTTTTGGCCGAGTATGATAATTTTCATTAAAACTTGATTTCTATCCCTTCGAATGATGCCAAATGAATAATTTACTTGAATTGGACCATTTTACACTATGTCCATTGTAGATTTCTGTTTTTGACAGTTCGTTTGGTTGCAGGGGACATATTCAGTTTTTATGGCCAAAATGTGCTTTTCAGGGGCTGAAAAGCACGTTTTGGCCGAGTTTGATCATTTTCATTAAAACTTGATTTCTATCACTTCGATTGATGCCAAATGAATAACTTACTTGAATTGGACCATTTTACACTGTCCATTGTAGATTTGTGTCTCCCACAGTTCGTTTGGTTGCAGGGGACATTTTCAGTTTTTATGGCCCAAATGTGCTTTTCAGGGGCTGAAAAGCATGTTTTGGTCGAGTATGATAATTTTCATTAAAACTTGATTTCTATCACTCGAATGATGCCAAATGAATAACTTACTTGAATTGGACCATTTTACACTATGTCAATTGTAGATTTGTGTCTCCGACAGTTCGTTTGGTTGCAGGGGACATTTTCAGTTTTTATGGCCAAAATGTGCTTTTCAGGGGCTGAAAAGCATGTTTTGGCCGAGTATGATGATTTTCATTAAAACTTAATTTCTATCACTTCGAATGATGCCAAATGAATAACTCACTTGAATTGGACCATTTTACACTATGTCCATTGTAGATTTGTGTCTCCGACAGTTCGTTTGGTTGCAGGGGACATTTTCAGTTTTTATGGCCAAAATGTGCTTTTCAGAGGCTGAAAAGCATGTTTTGGCAGAGTATGATAATTTTCATTAAAACTTAATTTCTATCACTTCGAATGATGCCAAATGAATAACTTACTTGAATTGGACCATTTTACACTATGTCCATTGTAGATTTGTGTCTCTGACAGTTCGTTTGGTTGCAGGGGACATATTCAGTTTTTATGGCCAAAATGTGCTTTTCAGGGGCTGAAAAGCATGTTTTGGCCGAGTTTGATAATTTTCATTAAAACTTGATTTCTATCACTTCGATTGATGCCAAATGAATAACTTACTTGAATTGGACCATTTTACACTATGTCCATTGTAGATTTGTGTCTCCGACAGTTTGTTTGGTTGCAGGGGACATTTTCAGTTTTTATGGCCAAAATGTGCTTTTCATAGGCTGAAAAGCATGTTTTGGCCGAGTATGATAATTTTCATTAAAACTTGATTTCTATCACTTCGGATGATGCCAAATGAATAATTTACTTGAATTGGACCATTTTACACTATGTCCATTGTAGATTTGTGTCTCTGACAGTTCGTTTGGTTGCAGGGGACATATTTAGTTTTTATGGCCAAAATGTGCTTTTCCGGGGCTGAAAAGCACGTTTTGGCAGAGTATGATAATTTTCATTAAAACTTGATTTCTATCCATTCGAATGATGCCAAATGAATAACTTACTTGAATTGGACCATTTTACACTATGTCCATTGTAGATTTGTGTCTCCGACAGTTCGTTTGGTTGCAGGGGACATTTTCAGTTTTTATGGCCAAAATGTGCTTTTCAGAGGCTGAAAAGCATGTTTTGGCCGAGTATGATAATTTTCATTAAAACTTGATTTCTATCACTTCGAATGATGCCAAATGAATAATTTGCTTGAATTGGACCATTTAACACTATGTCCATTGTAGATTTGTGTCTCCGACAGTTCGTTTGGTTGCAGGGGACATTTTCAGTTTTTATGGCCAAAATGTGCTTTTCAGAGGCTGAAAAGCATGTTTTGGCCGAGTATGATAATTTTCATTAAAACTTGATTTCTATCACTTCGAATGATGCCAAATGAATAATTTACTTGAATTGGACCATTTTACACTATGTCCAATGTAGATTTGTGTCTCTGACAGTTCATTTGGTTGCAGGGGACATTTTCAGTTTTTATGGCCAAAATGTGCTTTTCAGGGGCTGAAAAGCATGTTTTGGCCGAGTATGATAATTTTCATTAAAACTTGATTTCTATCCATTTGAATGATGCCAAATGAATAACTTACTTGAATTGGACCATTTTACACTATGTCCATTGTAGATTTGTGTCTCTGACAGTTCGTTTGGTTGCAGGGGACATATTCAGTTTTTATGGCGAAAATTTGCTTTTCAGGGGCTGAAAAGCATGTTTTGGCCGAGTTTGATAATTTTCATTAAAACTTGATTTCTATCACTTCGATTGATGCCAAATGAATAACTTACTTGAATTGGACCATTTTACACTATGTCCATTGTAGATTTGTGTCTCCGACAGTTCGTTTGGTTGCAGGGGACATTTTCAGTTTTTATGTCCAAAATGTGCTTTTCAGAGGCTGAAAAGCATGTTTTGGCCGAGTATGATAATTTTCATTAAAACTTGATTTCTATCCCTTCGAATGATGCCAAATGAATAATTTACTTGAATTGGACCATTTTACACTATGTCCATTGTAGATTTCTGTCTCTGACAGTTCGTTTGGTTGCAGGGGACATATTCAGTTTTTATGGCCAAAATGTGCTTTTCAGGGGCTGAAAAGCACGTTTTGGCCGAGTTTGATAATTTTCATTAAAACTTGATTTCTATCACTTCGATTGATGCCAAATGAATAACTTACTTGAATTGGACCATTTTACACTATGTCCATTGTAGATTTGTGTCTCCCACAGTTCGTTTGGTTGCAGGGGACATTTTCAGTTTTTATGGCCCAAATGTGCTTTTCAGGGGCTGAAAAGCATGTTTTGGTCGAGTATGATAATTTTCATTAAAACTTGATTTCTATCACTCGAATGATGCCAAATGAATAACTTACTTGAATTGGACCATTTTACACTATGTCAATTGTAGATTTGTGTCTCCGACAGTTCGTTTGGTTGCAGGGGACATTTTCAGTTTTTATGGCCAAAATGTGCTTTTCAGGGGCTGAAAAGCATGTTTTGGCCGAGTATGATGATTTTCATTAAAACTTAATTTCTATCACTTCGAATGATGCCAAATGAATAACTCACTTGAATTGGACCATTTTACACTATGTCCATTGTAGATTTGTGTCTCCGACAGTTCGTTTGGTTGCAGGGGACATTTTCAGTTTTTATGGCCAAAATGTGCTTTTCAGAGGCTGAAAAGCATGTTTTGGCAGAGTATGATAATTTTCATTAAAACTTAATTTCTATCACTTCGAATGATGCCAAATGAATAACTTACTTGAATTGGACCATTTTACACTATGTCCATTGTAGATTTGTGTCTCTGACAGTTCGTTTGGTTGCAGGGGACATATTCAGTTTATATGGCCAAAATGTGCTTTTCAGGGGCTGAAAAGCATGTTTTGGCCGAGTTTGATAATTTTTATTAAAACTTGATTTCTATCACTTCGATTGATGCCAAATGAATAACTTACTTGAATTGGACCATTTTACACTATGTCCATTGTAGATTTGTGTCTCCGACAGTTTGTTTGGTTGCAGGGGACATTTTCAGTTTTTATGGCCAAAATGTGCTTTTCAGAGGCTGAAAAGCATGTTTTGGCCGAGTATGATAATTTTCATTAAAACTTGATTTCTATCACTTCGAATGATGCCAAATGAATAACTTACTTGAATTGGACCATTTAACACTATGTCCATTGTAGATTTGTGTCTCTGACAGTTCGTTTGGTTGCAGGGGACATATTCAGTTTTTATGGCGAAAATTTGCTTTTCAGGGGCTGAAAAGCATGTTTTGGCCGAGTTTGATAATTTTCATTAAAACTTGATTTCTATCACTTCGATTGATGCCAAATGAATAACTTACTTGAATTGGACCATTTTACACTATGTCCATTGTAGATTTGTGTCTCCGACAGTTTGTTTGGTTGCAGGGGACATTTTCAGTTTTTATGGCCAAAATGTGCTTTTCAGAGGCTGAAAAGCATGTTTTGGCCGAGTATGATAATTTTCATTAAAACTTGATTTCTATCACTTCGAATGATGCCAAATGAATAACTTACTTGAATTGGACCATTTAACACTATGTCCATTGTAGATTTGTGTCTCTGACAGTTCGTTTGGTTGCAGGGGACATATTCAGTTTTTATGGCGAAAATTTGCTTTTCAGGGGCTGAAAAGCATGTTTTGGCCGAGTTTGATAATTTTCATTAAAACTTGATTTCTATCACTTCGATTGATGCCAAATGAATAACTTACTTGAATTGGACCATTTTACACTATGTCCATTGTAGATTTGTGTCTCCGACAGTTCGTTTGGTTGCAGGGGACATTTTCAGTTTTTATGGCCAAAATGTGCTTTTCAGGGGCTGAAAAGCACGTTTTGGCAGAATATGATAATTTTCATTAAAACTTGATTTCTATCCATTCGAATGATGCCAAATGAATATCTTACTTGAATTGGACCATTTTACACTATGTCCATTGTAGATTTGTGTCTCTGACAGTTCGTTTGGATGCAGGGGACATATTCAGTTTTTATGGCCAAAATGTGCTTTTCAGGGGCTGAAAAGCATGTTTTGGTCGAGTATGATAATTTTCATTAAAACTTGATTTCTATCACTCGAATGATGCCAAATGAATAACTTACTTGAATTGGACCATTTTACACTATGTCAATTGTAGATTTGTGTCTCCCACAGTTCGTTTGGTTGCAGGGGACATTTTCAGTTTTTATGGCCAAAATGTGCTTTTCAGGGGCTGAAAAGCATGTTTTGGACGAGTTTGATAATTTTCATTAAAACTTGATTTCTATCACTTCGATTGATGCCAAATGAATAACTTACTTGAATTGGACCATTTTACACTATGTCCATTGTAGATTTGTGTCTCCGACAGTTCGTTTGGTTGCAGGGGACATTTTCAGTTTTTATGGCCAAAATGTGCTTTTCAGAGGCTGAAAAGCATGTTTTGGCCGAGTATGATAATTTTCATTAAAACTTGATTTCTATCACTTCGGATGATGCCAAATGAATAATTTACTTGAATTGGACCATTTTACACTATGTCCATTGTAGATTTGTGTCTCTGACAGTTCGTTTGGTTGCAGGGGACATATTCAGTTTTTATGGCCAAAATGTGCTTTTCAGGGGCTGAAAAGCACGTTTTGGCAGAGTATGATAATTTTCATTAAAACTTGATTTCTATCCATTCGAATGATGCCAAATGAATAACTTACTTGAATTGGACCATTTTACACTATGTCCATTGTAGATTTGTGTCTCCGACAGTTCGTTTGGTTGCAGGGGACATTTTCAGTTTTTATGGCCAAAATGTGCTTTTCAGGGGCTGAAAAGCATGTTTTGGCCGAGTATGATAATTTTTATTAAAACTTGATTTCTATCACTTCGAATGATGCCAAATGAATAATTTGCTTGAATTGGACCATTTAACACTATGTCCATTGTAGATTTGTGTCTCCGACAGTTCGTTTGGTTGCAGGGGACATTTTCAGTTTTTATGGCCAAAATGTGCTTTTCAGAGGCTGAAAAGCATGTTTTGGCCGAGTATGATAATTTTCATTAAAACTTGATTTCTATCACTTCGAATGATGCCAAATGAATAATTTACTTGAATTGGACCATTTTACACTATGTCCTTTGTAGATTTGTGTCTCTGGCAGTTCATTTGGTTGCAGGGGACATATTCAGTTTTTATGGCCAAAATGTGCTTTTCAGGGGCTGAAAAGCACGTTTTGGCAGAATATGATAATTTTCATTAAAACTTGATTTCTATCCATTCGAATGATGCCAAATGAATATCTTACTTGAATTGGACCATTTTACACTATGTCCATTGTAGATTTGTGTCTCTGACAGTTTGTTTGGTTGCAGGGGACATATTCAGTTTTTATGGCCAAAATGTGCTTTTCAGGGGCTGAAAAGCATGTTTTGGCCGAGTATGATAATTTTCATTAAAACTTGATTTCTATCCATTTGAATGATGCCAAATGAATAATTTGCTTGAATTGGACCATTTTACACTATGTCCATTGTAGATTTGTGTCTCCGACAGTTCGTTTGGTTGCAGGGGACATTTTCAGTTTTTATGGCCAAAATGTGCTTTTCAGAGGCTGAAAAGCATGTTTTGGCCGAGTATGATAATTTTCATTAAAACTTGATTTCTATCCCTTCGAATGATGCCAAATGAATAATTTACTTGAATTGGACCATTTTACACTATGTCCATTGTAGATTTGTGTCTCCGACAGTTCGTTTGGTTGCAGGGGACATTTTCAGTTTTTATGGCCAAAATGTGCTTTTCAGAGGCTGAAAAGCATGTTTTGGCCGAGTATGATAATTTTCATTAAAACTTGATTTCTATCCCTTCGAATGATGCCAAATGAATAATTTACTTGAATTGGACCATTTTACACTATGTCCATTGTAGATTTGTGTCTCTCACAGTTCGTTTGGTTGCAGGGGACATATTCAGTTTTTATGGCCAAAATGTGCTTTTCAGGGGCTGAAAAGCATGTTTTGGCCGAATATGATAATTTTCATTAAAACTTGATTTCTATCACTTCGAATGATGCCAAATGAATAACTTACTTGAATTGGACCATTTTACACTATGTCCATTGTAGATTTGTGTCTCCGACAGTTTGTTTGGTTGCAGGGGACATTTTCAGTTTTTATGGCCAAAATGTGCTTTTCAGGGGCTGAAAAGCATGTTTTGGCCGAGTATGATAATTTTCATTAAAACTTGATTTCTATCCATTTGAATGATGCCAAATGAATAACTTACTTGAATTTGACCATTTCACACTATGTCCATTGTAGATTTGTGTCTCTGACAGTTCGTTTGGTTGCAGGGGACATATTCAGTTTTTATGGCCAAAATGTGCTTTTCAGAGGCTGAAAAGCATGTTTTGGCCGAGTATGATAATTTTCAATAAAACTTGATTTCTATCCCTTCGAATGATGCCAAATGAATAATTTACTTGAATTGGACCATTTTACACTATGTCCATTGTAGATTTCTGTCTCTGACAGTTCGTTTGGTTGCAGGGGACATATTCAGTTTTTATGGCCAAAATGTGCTTTTCAGGGGCTGAAAAGCACGTTTTGGCCGAGTTTGATAATTTTCATCAAAACTTGATTTATATCACTTCGATTGATGCCAAATGAATAACTTACTTGAATTGGACCATTTTACACTATGTCCATTGTAGATTTGTGTCTCCCACAGTTCGCTTGGTTGCAGGGGACATTTTCAGTTTTTATGGCCAAAATGTGCTTTTCAGAGGCTGAAAAGCATGTTTTGGCCGAGTATGATAATTTTCATTAAAACTTGATTTCTATCACTTCGATTGATGCCAAATGAATAACTTACTTGAATTGGACCATTTTACACTATGTCCATTGTAGATTTGTGTCTCCGACAGTTCGTTTGGTTGCAGGGGACATTTTCAGTTTTTATGGCCAAAATGTGCTTTTCAGAGGCTGAAAAGCATGTTTTGGCCGAGTATGATAATTTTCATTAAAACTTGATTTCTATCCCTTCGAATGATGCCAAATGAATAATTTACTTGAATTGGACCATTTTACACTATGTCCATTGTAGATTTGTGTCTCCGACAGTTCGTTTGGTTGCAGGGGACATTTTCAGTTTTTATGGCCAAAATGTGCTTTTCAGAGGCTGAAAAGCATGTTTTGGCCGAGTATGATAATTTTCATTAAAACTTGATTTCTATCCCTTCGAATGATGCCAAATGAATAATTTACTTGAATTGGACCATTTTACACTATGTCCATTGTAGATTTGTGTCTCTCACAGTTCGTTTGGTTGCAGGGGACATATTCAGTTTTTATGGCCAAAATGTGCTTTTCAGGGGCTGAAAAGCATGTTTTGGCCGAATATGATAATTTTCATTAAAACTTGATTTCTATCACTTCGAATGATGCCAAATGAATAACTTACTTGAATTGGACCATTTTACACTATGTCCATTGTAGATTTGTGTCTCCGACAGTTTGTTTGGTTGCAGGGGACATTTTCAGTTTTTATGGCCAAAATGTGCTTTTCAGGGGCTGAAAAGCATGTTTTGGCCGAGTATGATAATTTTCATTAAAACTTGATTTCTATCCATTTGAATGATGCCAAATGAATAACTTACTTGAATTTGACCATTTCACACTATGTCCATTGTAGATTTGTGTCTCTGACAGTTCGTTTGGTTGCAGGGGACATATTCAGTTTTTATGGCCAAAATGTGCTTTTCAGAGGCTGAAAAGCATGTTTTGGCCGAGTATGATAATTTTCAATAAAACTTGATTTCTATCCCTTCGAATGATGCCAAATGAATAATTTACTTGAATTGGACCATTTTACACTATGTCCATTGTAGATTTCTGTCTCTGACAGTTCGTTTGGTTGCAGGGGACATATTCAGTTTTTATGGCCAAAATGTGCTTTTCAGGGGCTGAAAAGCACGTTTTGGCCGAGTTTGATAATTTTCATTAAAACTTGATTTATATCACTTCGATTGATGCCAAATGAATAACTTACTTGAATTGGACCATTTTACACTATGTCCATTGTAGATTTGTGTCTCCCACAGTTCGCTTGGTTGCAGGGGACATTTTCAGTTTTTATGGCCAAAATGTGCTTTTCAGAGGCTGAAAAGCATGTTTTGGCCGAGTATGATAATTTTCATTAAAACTTGATTTCTATCACTTCGATTGATGCCAAATGAATAACTTACTTGAATTGGACCATTTTACACTATGTCCATTGTAGATTTGTGTCTCCGACAGTTCGTTTGGTTGCAGGGGACATTTTCAGTTTTTATGGCCAAAATGTGCTTTTCAGAGGCTGAAAAGCATGTTTTGGCCGAGTATGATAATTTTCATTAAAACTTGATTTCTATCCATTCGAATGATGCCAAATGAATAACTTACTTGAATTGGACCATTTTACACTATGTCCATTGTAGATTTGTGTCTCCGACAGTTCGTTTGGTTGCAGGGGACATTTTCAGTTTTTATGGCCAAAATGTGCTTTTCAGTGGCTGAAAAGCATGTTTTGGCCGAGTATGATAATTTTTATTAAAACTTGATTTCTATCACTTCGAATGATGCCAAATGAATAATTTGCTTGAATTGGACCATTTAACACTATGTCCATTGTAGATTTGTGTCTCCGACAGTTCGTTTGGTTGCAGGGGACATTTTCAGTTTTTATGGCCAAAATGTGCTTTTCAGAGGCTGAAAAGCATGTTTTGGCCGAGTATGATAATTTTCATTAAAACTTGATTTCTATCACTTCGAATGATGCCAAATGAATAATTTACTTGAATTGGACCATTTTACACTATGTCCTTTGTAGATTTGTGTCTCTGGCAGTTCATTTGGTTGCAGGGGACATATTCAGTTTTTATGGCCAAAATGTGCTTTTCAGGGGCTGAAAAGCACGTTTTGGCAGAATATGATAATTTTCATTAAAACTTGATTTCTATCCATTCGAATGATGCCAAATGAATATCTTACTTGAATTGGACCATTTTACACTATGTCCATTGTAGATTTGTGTCTCTGACAGTTTGTTTGGTTGCAGGGGACATATTCAGTTTTTATGGCCAAAATGTGCTTTTCAGGGGCTGAAAAGCATGTTTTGGCCGAGTATGATAATTTTCATTAAAACTTGATTTCTATCACTTCGATTGATGCCAAATGAATAACTTACTTGAATTGGACCATTTTACACTATGTCCATTGTAGATTTGTGTCTCCGACAGTTCGTTTGGTTGCAGGGGACATTTTCAGTTTTTATGGCCAAAATGTGCTTTTCAGAGGCTGAAAAGCATGTTTTGGCCGAGTATGATAATTTTCATTAAAACTTGATTTCTATCCCTTCGAATGATGCCAAATGAATAATTTACTTGAATTGGACCATTTTACACTATGTCCATTGTAGATTTGTGTCTCCGACAGTTCGTTTGGTTGCAGGGGACATTTTCAGTTTTTATGGCCAAAATGTGCTTTTCAGAGGCTGAAAAGCATGTTTTGGCCGAGTATGATAATTTTCATTAAAACTTGATTTCTATCCCTTCGAATGATGCCAAATGAATAATTTACTTGAATTGGACCATTTTACACTATGTCCATTGTAGATTTGTGTCTCTCACAGTTCGTTTGGTTGCAGGGGACATATTCAGTTTTTATGGCCAAAATGTGCTTTTCAGGGGCTGAAAAGCATGTTTTGGCCGAATATGATAATTTTCATTAAAACTTGATTTCTATCACTTCGAATGATGCCAAATGAATAACTTACTTGAATTGGACCATTTTACACTATGTCCATTGTAGATTTGTGTCTCCGACAGTTTGTTTGGTTGCAGGGGACATTTTCAGTTTTTATGGCCAAAATGTGCTTTTCAGAGGCTGAAAAGCATGTTTTGGCCGAGTATGATAATTTTCATTAAAACTTGATTTCTATCACTTCGAATGATGCCAAATGAATAACTTACTTGAATTGGACCATTTAACACTATGTCCATTGTAGATTTGTGTCTCTGACAGTTCGTTTGGTTGCAGGGGACATATTCAGTTTTTATGGCGAAAATTTGCTTTTCAGGGGCTGAAAAGCATGTTTTGGCCGAGTTTGATAATTTTCATTAAAACTTGATTTCTATCACTTCGATTGATGCCAAATGAATAACTTACTTGAATTGGACCATTTTACACTATGTCCATTGTAGATTTGTGTCTCCGACAGTTTGTTTGGTTGCAGGGGACATTTTCAGTTTTTATGGCCAAAATGTGCTTTTCAGAGGCTGAAAAGCATGTTTTGGCCGAGTATGATAATTTTCATTAAAACTTGATTTCTATCACTTCGAATGATGCCAAATGAATAACTTACTTGAATTGGACCATTTAACACTATGTCCATTGTAGATTTGTGTCTCTGACAGTTCGTTTGGTTGCAGGGGACATATTCAGTTTTTATGGCGAAAATTTGCTTTTCAGGGGCTGAAAAGCATGTTTTGGCCGAGTTTGATAATTTTCATTAAAACTTGATTTCTATCACTTCGATTGATGCCAAATGAATAACTTACTTGAATTGGACCATTTTACACTATGTCCATTGTAGATTTGTGTCTCCGACAGTTCGTTTGGTTGCAGGGGACATTTTCAGTTTTTATGGCCAAAATGTGCTTTTCAGGGGCTGAAAAGCACGTTTTGGCAGAATATGATAATTTTCATTAAAACTTGATTTCTATCCATTCGAATGATGCCAAATGAATATCTTACTTGAATTGGACCATTTTACACTATGTCCATTGTAGATTTGTGTCTCTGACAGTTCGTTTGGATGCAGGGGACATATTCAGTTTTTATGGCCAAAATGTGCTTTTCAGGGGCTGAAAAGCATGTTTTGGTCGAGTATGATAATTTTCATTAAAACTTGATTTCTATCACTCGAATGATGCCAAATGAATAACTTACTTGAATTGGACCATTTTACACTATGTCAATTGTAGATTTGTGTCTCCCACAGTTCGTTTGGTTGCAGGGGACATTTTCAGTTTTTATGGCCAAAATGTGCTTTTCAGGGGCTGAAAAGCATGTTTTGGACGAGTTTGATAATTTTCATTAAAACTTGATTTCTATCACTTCGATTGATGCCAAATGAATAACTTACTTGAATTGGACCATTTTACACTATGTCCATTGTAGATTTGTGTCTCCGACAGTTCGTTTGGTTGCAGGGGACATTTTCAGTTTTTATGGCCAAAATGTGCTTTTCAGAGGCTGAAAAGCATGTTTTGGCCGAGTATGATAATTTTCATTAAAACTTGATTTCTATCACTTCGGATGATGCCAAATGAATAATTTACTTGAATTGGACCATTTTACACTATGTCCATTGTAGATTTGTGTCTCTGACAGTTCGTTTGGTTGCAGGGGACATATTCAGTTTTTATGGCCAAAATGTGCTTTTCAGGGGCTGAAAAGCACGTTTTGGCAGAGTATGATAATTTTCATTAAAACTTGATTTCTATCCATTCGAATGATGCCAAATGAATAACTTACTTGAATTGGACCATTTTACACTATGTCCATTGTAGATTTGTGTCTCCGACAGTTCGTTTGGTTGCAGGGGACATTTTCAGTTTTTATGGCCAAAATGTGCTTTTCAGGGGCTGAAAAGCATGTTTTGGCCGAGTATGATAATTTTTATTAAAACTTGATTTCTATCACTTCGAATGATGCCAAATGAATAATTTGCTTGAATTGGACCATTTAACACTATGTCCATTGTAGATTTGTGTCTCCGACAGTTCGTTTGGTTGCAGGGGACATTTTCAGTTTTTATGGCCAAAATGTGCTTTTCAGAGGCTGAAAAGCATGTTTTGGCCGAGTATGATAATTTTCATTAAAACTTGATTTCTATCACTTCGAATGATGCCAAATGAATAATTTACTTGAATTGGACCATTTTACACTATGTCCTTTGTAGATTTGTGTCTCTGGCAGTTCATTTGGTTGCAGGGGACATATTCAGTTTTTATGGCCAAAATGTGCTTTTCAGGGGCTGAAAAGCACGTTTTGGCAGAATATGATAATTTTCATTAAAACTTGATTTCTATCCATTCGAATGATGCCAAATGAATATCTTACTTGAATTGGACCATTTTACACTATGTCCATTGTAGATTTGTGTCTCTGACAGTTTGTTTGGTTGCAGGGGACATATTCAGTTTTTATGGCCAAAATGTGCTTTTCAGGGGCTGAAAAGCATGTTTTGGCCGAGTATGATAATTTTCATTAAAACTTGATTTCTATCCATTTGAATGATGCCAAATGAATAATTTGCTTGAATTGGACCATTTTACACTATGTCCATTGTAGATTTGTGTCTCCGACAGTTCGTTTGGTTGCAGGGGACATTTTCAGTTTTTATGGCCAAAATGTGCTTTTCAGAGGCTGAAAAGCATGTTTTGGCCGAGTATGATAATTTTCATTAAAACTTGATTTCTATCCCTTCGAATGATGCCAAATGAATAATTTACTTGAATTGGACCATTTTACACTATGTCCATTGTAGATTTGTGTCTCCGACAGTTCGTTTGGTTGCAGGGGACATTTTCAGTTTTTATGGCCAAAATGTGCTTTTCAGAGGCTGAAAAGCATGTTTTGGCCGAGTATGATAATTTTCATTAAAACTTGATTTCTATCCCTTCGAATGATGCCAAATGAATAATTTACTTGAATTGGACCATTTTACACTATGTCCATTGTAGATTTGTGTCTCTCACAGTTCGTTTGGTTGCAGGGGACATATTCAGTTTTTATGGCCAAAATGTGCTTTTCAGGGGCTGAAAAGCATGTTTTGGCCGAATATGATAATTTTCATTAAAACTTGATTTCTATCACTTCGAATGATGCCAAATGAATAACTTACTTGAATTGGACCATTTTACACTATGTCCATTGTAGATTTGTGTCTCCGACAGTTTGTTTGGTTGCAGGGGACATTTTCAGTTTTTATGGCCAAAATGTGCTTTTCAGGGGCTGAAAAGCATGTTTTGGCCGAGTATGATAATTTTCATTAAAACTTGATTTCTATCCATTTGAATGATGCCAAATGAATAACTTACTTGAATTTGACCATTTCACACTATGTCCATTGTAGATTTGTGTCTCTGACAGTTCGTTTGGTTGCAGGGGACATATTCAGTTTTTATGGCCAAAATGTGCTTTTCAGAGGCTGAAAAGCATGTTTTGGCCGAGTATGATAATTTTCAATAAAACTTGATTTCTATCCCTTCGAATGATGCCAAATGAATAATTTACTTGAATTGGACCATTTTACACTATGTCCATTGTAGATTTCTGTCTCTGACAGTTCGTTTGGTTGCAGGGGACATATTCAGTTTTTATGGCCAAAATGTGCTTTTCAGGGGCTGAAAAGCACGTTTTGGCCGAGTTTGATAATTTTCATCAAAACTTGATTTATATCACTTCGATTGATGCCAAATGAATAACTTACTTGAATTGGACCATTTTACACTATGTCCATTGTAGATTTGTGTCTCCCACAGTTCGCTTGGCTGCAGGGGACATTTTCAGTTTTTATGGCCAAAATGTGCTTTTCAGAGGCTGAAAAGCATGTTTTGGCCGAGTATGATAATTTTCATTAAAACTTGATTTCTATCACTTCGATTGATGCCAAATGAATAACTTACTTGAATTGGACCATTTTACACTATGTCCATTGTAGATTTGTGTCTCCGACAGTTCGTTTGGTTGCAGGGGACATTTTCAGTTTTTATGGCCAAAATGTGCTTTTCAGAGGCTGAAAAGCATGTTTTGGCCGAGTATGATAATTTTCATTAAAACTTGATTTCTATCCCTTCGAATGATGCCAAATGAATAATTTACTTGAATTGGACCATTTTACACTATGTCCATTGTAGATTTGTGTCTCCGACAGTTCGTTTGGTTGCAGGGGACATTTTCAGTTTTTATGGCCAAAATGTGCTTTTCAGAGGCTGAAAAGCATGTTTTGGCCGAGTATGATAATTTTCATTAAAACTTGATTTCTATCCCTTCGAATGATGCCAAATGAATAATTTACTTGAATTGGACCATTTTACACTATGTCCATTGTAGATTTGTGTCTCTCACAGTTCGTTTGGTTGCAGGGGACATATTCAGTTTTTATGGCCAAAATGTGCTTTTCAGGGGCTGAAAAGCATGTTTTGGCCGAATATGATAATTTTCATTAAAACTTGATTTCTATCACTTCGAATGATGCCAAATGAATAACTTACTTGAATTGGACCATTTTACACTATGTCCATTGTAGATTTGTGTCTCCGACAGTTTGTTTGGTTGCAGGGGACATTTTCAGTTTTTATGGCCAAAATGTGCTTTTCAGGGGCTGAAAAGCATGTTTTGGCCGAGTATGATAATTTTCATTAAAACTTGATTTCTATCCATTTGAATGATGCCAAATGAATAACTTACTTGAATTTGACCATTTCACACTATGTCCATTGTAGATTTGTGTCTCTGACAGTTCGTTTGGTTGCAGGGGACATATTCAGTTTTTATGGCCAAAATGTGCTTTTCAGAGGCTGAAAAGCATGTTTTGGCCGAGTATGATAATTTTCAATAAAACTTGATTTCTATCCCTTCGAATGATGCCAAATGAATAATTTACTTGAATTGGACCATTTTACACTATGTCCATTGTAGATTTCTGTCTCTGACAGTTCGTTTGGTTGCAGGGGACATATTCAGTTTTTATGGCCAAAATGTGCTTTTCAGGGGCTGAAAAGCACGTTTTGGCCGAGTTTGATAATTTTCATTAAAACTTGATTTATATCACTTCGATTGATGCCAAATGAATAACTTACTTGAATTGGACCATTTTACACTATGTCCATTGTAGATTTGTGTCTCCCACAGTTCGCTTGGTTGCAGGGGACATTTTCAGTTTTTATGGCCAAAATGTGCTTTTCAGAGGCTGAAAAGCATGTTTTGGCCGAGTATGATAATTTTCATTAAAACTTGATTTCTATCACTTCGATTGATGCCAAATGAATAACTTACTTGAATTGGACCATTTTACACTATGTCCATTGTAGATTTGTGTCTCCGACAGTTCGTTTGGTTGCAGGGGACATTTTCAGTTTTTATGGCCAAAATGTGCTTTTCAGAGGCTGAAAAGCATGTTTTGGCCGAGTATGATAATTTTCATTAAAACTTGATTTCTATCCATTCGAATGATGCCAAATGAATAACTTACTTGAATTGGACCATTTTACACTATGTCCATTGTAGATTTGTGTCTCCGACAGTTCGTTTGGTTGCAGGGGACATTTTCAGTTTTTATGGCCAAAATGTGCTTTTCAGTGGCTGAAAAGCATGTTTTGGCCGAGTATGATAATTTTTATTAAAACTTGATTTCTATCACTTCGAATGATGCCAAATGAATAATTTGCTTGAATTGGACCATTTAACACTATGTCCATTGTAGATTTGTGTCTCCGACAGTTCGTTTGGTTGCAGGGGACATTTTCAGTTTTTATGGCCAAAATGTGCTTTTCAGAGGCTGAAAAGCATGTTTTGGCCGAGTATGATAATTTTCATTAAAACTTGATTTCTATCACTTCGAATGATGCCAAATGAATAATTTACTTGAATTGGACCATTTTACACTATGTCCTTTGTAGATTTGTGTCTCTGGCAGTTCATTTGGTTGCAGGGGACATATTCAGTTTTTATGGCCAAAATGTGCTTTTCAGGGGCTGAAAAGCACGTTTTGGCAGAATATGATAATTTTCATTAAAACTTGATTTCTATCCATTCGAATGATGCCAAATGAATATCTTACTTGAATTGGACCATTTTACACTATGTCCATTGTAGATTTGTGTCTCTGACAGTTTGTTTGGTTGCAGGGGACATATTCAGTTTTTATGGCCAAAATGTGCTTTTCAGGGGCTGAAAAGCATGTTTTGGCCGAGTATGATAATTTTCATTAAAACTTGATTTCTATCACTTCGATTGATGCCAAATGAATAACTTACTTGAATTGGACCATTTTACACTATGTCCATTGTAGATTTGTGTCTCCGACAGTTCGTTTGGTTGCAGGGGACATTTTCAGTTTTTATGGCCAAAATGTGCTTTTCAGAGGCTGAAAAGCATGTTTTGGCCGAGTATGATAATTTTCATTAAAACTTGATTTCTATCCCTTCGAATGATGCCAAATGAATAATTTACTTGAATTGGACCATTTTACACTATGTCCATTGTAGATTTGTGTCTCCGACAGTTCGTTTGGTTGCAGGGGACATTTTCAGTTTTTATGGCCAAAATGTGCTTTTCAGAGGCTGAAAAGCATGTTTTGGCCGAGTATGATAATTTTCATTAAAACTTGATTTCTATCCCTTCGAATGATGCCAAATGAATAATTTACTTGAATTGGACCATTTTACACTATGTCCATTGTAGATTTGTGTCTCTCACAGTTCGTTTGGTTGCAGGGGACATATTCAGTTTTTATGGCCAAAATGTGCTTTTCAGGGGCTGAAAAGCATGTTTTGGCCGAATATGATAATTTTCATTAAAACTTGATTTCTATCACTTCGAATGATGCCAAATGAATAACTTACTTGAATTGGACCATTTTACACTATGTCCATTGTAGATTTGTGTCTCCGACAGTTTGTTTGGTTGCAGGGGACATTTTCAGTTTTTATGGCCAAAATGTGCTTTTCAGGGGCTGAAAAGCATGTTTTGGCCGAGTATGATAATTTTCATTAAAACTTGATTTCTATCCATTTGAATGATGCCAAATGAATAACTTACTTGAATTTGACCATTTCACACTATGTCCATTGTAGATTTGTGTCTCTGACAGTTCGTTTGGTTGCAGGGGACATATTCAGTTTTTATGGCCAAAATGTGCTTTTCAGAGGCTGAAAAGCATGTTTTGGCCGAGTATGATAATTTTCAATAAAACTTGATTTCTATCCCTTCGAATGATGCCAAATGAATAATTTACTTGAATTGGACCATTTTACACTATGTCCATTGTAGATTTCTGTCTCTGACAGTTCGTTTGGTTGCAGGGGACATATTCAGTTTTTATGGCCAAAATGTGCTTTTCAGGGGCTGAAAAGCACGTTTTGGCCGAGTTTGATAATTTTCATTAAAACTTGATTTATATCACTTCGATTGATGCCAAATGAATAACTTACTTGAATTGGACCATTTTACACTATGTCCATTGTAGATTTGTGTCTCCCACAGTTCGCTTGGTTGCAGGGGACATTTTCAGTTTTTATGGCCAAAATGTGCTTTTCAGAGGCTGAAAAGCATGTTTTGGCCGAGTATGATAATTTTCATTAAAACTTGATTTCTATCACTTCGATTGATGCCAAATGAATAACTTACTTGAATTGGACCATTTTACACTATGTCCATTGTAGATTTGTGTCTCCGACAGTTCGTTTGGTTGCAGGGGACATTTTCAGTTTTTATGGCCAAAATGTGCTTTTCAGAGGCTGAAAAGCATGTTTTGGCCGAGTATGATAATTTTCATTAAAACTTGATTTCTATCCCTTCGAATGATGCCAAATGAATAATTTACTTGAATTGGACCATTTTACACTATGTCCATTGTAGATTTGTGTCTCCGACAGTTCGTTTGGTTGCAGGGGACATTTTCAGTTTTTATGGCCAAAATGTGCTTTTCAGAGGCTGAAAAGCATGTTTTGGCCGAGTATGATAATTTTCATTAAAACTTGATTTCTATCCCTTCGAATGATGCCAAATGAATAATTTACTTGAATTGGACCATTTTACACTATGTCCATTGTAGATTTGTGTCTCTCACAGTTCGTTTGGTTGCAGGGGACATATTCAGTTTTTATGGCCAAAATGTGCTTTTCAGGGGCTGAAAAGCATGTTTTGGCCGAATATGATAATTTTCATTAAAACTTGATTTCTATCACTTCGAATGATGCCAAATGAATAACTTACTTGAATTGGACCATTTTACACTATGTCCATTGTAGATTTGTGTCTCCGACAGTTTGTTTGGTTGCAGGGGACATTTTCAGTTTTTATGGCCAAAATGTGCTTTTCAGGGGCTGAAAAGCATGTTTTGGCCGAGTATGATAATTTTCATTAAAACTTGATTTCTATCCATTCGAATGATGCCAAATGAATAACTTACTTGAATTGGACCATTTTACACTATGTCCATTGTAGATTTGTGTCTCCGACAGTTCGTTTGGTTGCAGGGGACATTTTCAGTTTTTATGGCCAAAATGTGCTTTTCAGTGGCTGAAAAGCATGTTTTGGCCGAGTATGATAATTTTTATTAAAACTTGATTTCTATCACTTCGAATGATGCCAAATGAATAATTTGCTTGAATTGGACCATTTAACACTATGTCCATTGTAGATTTGTGTCTCCGACAGTTCGTTTGGTTGCAGGGGACATTTTCAGTTTTTATGGCCAAAATGTGCTTTTCAGGGGCTGAAAAGCACGTTTTGGCAGAATATGATAATTTTCATTAAAACTTGATTTCTATCCATTCGAATGATGCCAAATGAATATCTTACTTGAATTGGACCATTTTACACTATGTCCATTGTAGATTTGTGTCTCTGACAGTTTGTTTGGTTGCAGGGGACATATTCAGTTTTTATGGCCAAAATGTGCTTTTCAGGGGCTGAAAAGCATGTTTTGGCCGAGTATGATAATTTTCATTAAAACTTGATTTCTATCCATTTGAATGATGCCAAATGAATAACTTACTTGAATTGGACCATTTTACACTATGTCCATTGTAGATTTGTGTCTCCCACAGTTCGTTTGGTTGCAGGGGACATTTTCAGTTTTTATGGCCAAAATGTGCTTTTCAGAGGCTGAAAAGCATGTTTTGGCCGAGTATGATAATTTTCATTAAAACTTGATTTCTATCACTTCGATTGATGCCAAATGAATAACTTACTTGAATTGGACCATTTTACACTATGTCCATTGTAGATTTGTGTCTCCGACAGTTCGTTTGGTTGCAGGGGACATTTTCAGTTTTTATGGCCAAAATGTGCTTTTCAGTGGCTGAAAAGCATGTTTTGGCCGAGTATGATAATTTTTATTAAAACTTGATTTCTATCACTTCGAATGATGCCAAATGAATAATTTGCTTGAATTGGACCATTTAACACTATGTCCATTGTAGATTTGTGTCTCCGACAGTTCGTTTGGTTGCAGGGGACATTTTCAGTTTTTATGGCCAAAATGTGCTTTTCAGAGGCTGAAAAGCATGTTTTGGCCGAGTATGATAATTTTCATTAAAACTTGATTTCTATCACTTCGAATGATGCCAAATGAATAATTTACTTGAATTGGACCATTTTACACTATGTCCTTTGTAGATTTGTGTCTCTGGCAGTTCATTTGGTTGCAGGGGACATATTCAGTTTTTATGGCCAAAATGTGCTTTTCAGGGGCTGAAAAGCACGTTTTGGCAGAATATGATAATTTTCATTAAAACTTGATTTCTATCCATTCGAATGATGCCAAATGAATATCTTACTTGAATTGGACCATTTTACACTATGTCCATTGTAGATTTGTGTCTCTGACAGTTTGTTTGGTTGCAGGGGACATATTCAGTTTTTATGGCCAAAATGTGCTTTTCAGGGGCTGAAAAGCATGTTTTGGCCGAGTATGATAATTTTCATTAAAACTTGATTTCTATCCATTTGAATGATGCCAAATGAATAACTTACTTGAATTGGACCATTTTACACTATGTCCATTGTAGATTTGTGTCTCCCACAGTTCGTTTGGTTGCAGGGGACATTTTCAGTTTTTATGGCCAAAATGTGCTTTTCAGAGGCTGAAAAGCATGTTTTGGCCGAGTATGATAATTTTCATTAAAACTTGATTTCTATCACTTCGATTGATGCCAAATGAATAACTTACTTGAATTGGACCATTTTACACTATGTCCATTGTAGATTTGTGTCTCCGACAGTTCGTTTGGTTGCAGGGGACATTTTCAGTTTTTATGGCCAAAATGTGCTTTTCAGAGGCTGAAAAGCATGTTTTGGCCGAGTATGATAATTTTCATTAAAACTTGATTTCTATCCCTTCAAATGATGCCAAATGAATAATTTACTTGAATTGGACTATTTTACACTATGTCCATTGTAGATTTGTGTCTCCGACAGTTCGTTTGGTTGCAGGGGACATTTTCAGTTTTTATGGCCAAAATGTGCTTTTCAGAGGCTGAAAAGCATGTTTTGGCCGAATATGATAATTTTCATTAAAACTTGATTTCTATCCCTTCGAATGATGCCAAATGAATAATTTACTTGAATTGGACCATTTTACACTATGTCCATTGTAGATTTGTGTCTCTCACAGTTCGTTTGGTTGCAGGGGACATATTCAGTTTTTATGGCCAAAATGTGCTTTTCAGGGGCTGAAAAGCATGTTTTGGCCGAATATGATAATTTTCATTAAAACTTGATTTCTATCACTTCGAATGATGCCAAATGAATAACTTACTTGAATTGGACCATTTTACACTATGTCCATTGTAGATTTGTGTCTCCGACAGTTTGTTTGGTTGCAGGGGACATTTTCAGTTTTTATGGCCAAAATGTGCTTTTCAGGGGCTGAAAAGCATGTTTTGGCCGAGTATGATAATTTTCATTAAAACTTGATTTCTATCCATTTGAATGATGCCAAATGAATAACTTACTTGAATTGGACCATTTTACACTATGTCCATTGTAGATTTGTGTCTCTGACAGTTCGTTTGGTTGCAGGGGACATATTCAGTTTTTATGGCGAAAATTTGCTTTTCAGGGGCTGAAAAGCATGTTTTGGCCGAGTTTGATAATTTTCATTTAAACTTGATTTCTATCACTTCGATTGATGCCAAATGAATAACTTACTTGAATTGGACCATTTTACACTATGTCCATTGTAGATTTGTGTCTCCGACAGTTCGTTTGGTTGCAGGGGACATTTTCAGTTTTTATGTCCAAAATGTGCTTTTCAGAGGCTGAAAAGCATGTTTTGGCCGAGTATGATAATTTTCATTAAAACTTGATTTCTATCACTTCGATTGATGCCAAATGAATAACTTACTTGAATTGGACCATTTTACACTATGTCCATTGTAGATTTGTGTCTCCCACAGTTCGTTTGGTTGCAGGGGACATTTTCAGTTTTTATGGCCAAAATGTGCTTTTCAGGGGCTGAAAAGCACGTTTTGGCAGAATATGATAATTTTCATTAAAACTTGATTTCTATCCATTCGAATGATGCCAAATGAATAATTTACTTGAATTGGACCATTTTACACTATGTCCATTGTAGATTTGTGTCTCTGACAGTTCGTTTGGATGCAGGGGACATATTCAGTTTTTATGGCCAAAATGTGCTTTTCAGGGGCTGAAAAGCATGTTTTGGCCGAGTTTGATAATTTTCATTAAAACTTGATTTCTATCACTTCGATTGATGCCAAATGAATAACTTACTTGAATTGGACCATTTTACACTATGTCCATTGTAGATTTGTGTCTCCGACAGTTCGTTTGGTTGCAGGGGACATTTTCAGTCTTTATGTCCAAAATGTGCTTTTCAGAGGCTGAAAAGCATGTTTTGGCCGAGTATGATAATTTTCATTAAAACTTGATTTCTATCCCTTCGAATGATGCCAAATGAATAATTTACTTGAATTGGACCATTTTACACTATGTCCATTGTAGATTTCTGTCTCTGACAGTTCGTTTGGTTGCAGGGGACATATTCAGTTTTTATGGCCAAAATGTGCTTTTCAGGGGCTGAAAAGCATGTTTTGGCCGAGTATGATAATTTTCATTAAAACTTGATTTCTATCCATTCGAATGATGCCAAATGAATATCTTACTTGAATTGGACCATTTTACACTATGTCCATTGTAGATTTGTGTCTCTGACAGTTTGTTTGGTTGCAGGGGACATATTCAGTTTTTATGGCCAAAATGTGCTTTTCAGGGGCTGAAAAGCATGTTTTGGCCGAGTATGATAATTTTCATTAAAACTTGATTTCTATCCATTTGAATGATGCCAAATGAATAACTTACTTGAATTGGACCATTTTACACTATGTCCATTGTAGATTTGTGTCTCCCACAGTTCGTTTGGTTGCAGGGGACATTTTCAGTTTTTATGGCCAAAATGTGCTTTTCAGAGGCTGAAAAGCATGTTTTGGCCGAGTATGATAATTTTCATTAAAACTTGATTTCTATCACTTCGATTGATGCCAAATGAATAACTTACTTGAATTGGACCATTTTACACTATGTCCATTGTAGATTTGTGTCTCCGACAGTTCGTTTGGTTGCAGGGGACATTTTCAGTTTTTATGGCCAAAATGTGCTTTTCAGTGGCTGAAAAGCATGTTTTGGCCGAGTATGATAATTTTTATTAAAACTTGATTTCTATCACTTCGAATGATGCCAAATGAATAATTTGCTTGAATTGGACCATTTAACACTATGTCCATTGTAGATTTGTGTCTCCGACAGTTCGTTTGGTTGCAGGGGACATTTTCAGTTTTTATGGCCAAAATGTGCTTTTCAGAGGCTGAAAAGCATGTTTTGGCCGAGTATGATAATTTTCATTAAAACTTGATTTCTATCACTTCGAATGATGCCAAATGAATAATTTACTTGAATTGGACCATTTTACACTATGTCCTTTGTAGATTTGTGTCTCTGGCAGTTCATTTGGTTGCAGGGGACATATTCAGTTTTTATGGCCAAAATGTGCTTTTCAGGGGCTGAAAAGCACGTTTTGGCAGAATATGATAATTTTCATTAAAACTTGATTTCTATCCATTCGAATGATGCCAAATGAATATCTTACTTGAATTGGACCATTTTACACTATGTCCATTGTAGATTTGTGTCTCTGACAGTTTGTTTGGTTGCAGGGGACATATTCAGTTTTTATGGCCAAAATGTGCTTTTCAGGGGCTGAAAAGCATGTTTTGGCCGAGTATGATAATTTTCATTAAAACTTGATTTCTATCCATTTGAATGATGCCAAATGAATAACTTACTTGAATTGGACCATTTTACACTATGTCCATTGTAGATTTGTGTCTCCCACAGTTCGTTTGGTTGCAGGGGACATTTTCAGTTTTTATGGCCAAAATGTGCTTTTCAGAGGCTGAAAAGCATGTTTTGGCCGAGTATGATAATTTTCATTAAAACTTGATTTCTATCACTTCGATTGATGCCAAATGAATAACTTACTTGAATTGGACCATTTTACACTATGTCCATTGTAGATTTGTGTCTCCGACAGTTCGTTTGGTTGCAGGGGACATTTTCAGTTTTTATGGCCAAAATGTGCTTTTCAGAGGCTGAAAAGCATGTTTTGGCCGAGTATGATAATTTTCATTAAAACTTGATTTCTATCCCTTCAAATGATGCCAAATGAATAATTTACTTGAATTGGACTATTTTACACTATGTCCATTGTAGATTTGTGTCTCCGACAGTTCGTTTGGTTGCAGGGGACATTTTCAGTTTTTATGGCCAAAATGTGCTTTTCAGAGGCTGAAAAGCATGTTTTGGCCGAATATGATAATTTTCATTAAAACTTGATTTCTATCCCTTCGAATGATGCCAAATGAATAATTTACTTGAATTGGACCATTTTACACTATGTCCATTGTAGATTTGTGTCTCTCACAGTTCGTTTGGTTGCAGGGGACATATTCAGTTTTTATGGCCAAAATGTGCTTTTCAGGGGCTGAAAAGCATGTTTTGGCCGAATATGATAATTTTCATTAAAACTTGATTTCTATCACTTCGAATGATGCCAAATGAATAACTTACTTGAATTGGACCATTTTACACTATGTCCATTGTAGATTTGTGTCTCCGACAGTTTGTTTGGTTGCAGGGGACATTTTCAGTTTTTATGGCCAAAATGTGCTTTTCAGGGGCTGAAAAGCATGTTTTGGCCGAGTATGATAATTTTCATTAAAACTTGATTTCTATCCATTTGAATGATGCCAAATGAATAACTTACTTGAATTGGACCATTTTACACTATGTCCATTGTAGATTTGTGTCTCTGACAGTTCGTTTGGTTGCAGGGGACATATTCAGTTTTTATGGCGAAAATTTGCTTTTCAGGGGCTGAAAAGCATGTTTTGGCCGAGTTTGATAATTTTCATTTAAACTTGATTTCTATCACTTCGATTGATGCCAAATGAATAACTTACTTGAATTGGACCATTTTACACTATGTCCATTGTAGATTTGTGTCTCCGACAGTTCGTTTGGTTGCAGGGGACATTTTCAGTTTTTATGTCCAAAATGTGCTTTTCAGAGGCTGAAAAGCATGTTTTGGCCGAGTATGATAATTTTCATTAAAACTTGATTTCTATCACTTCGATTGATGCCAAATGAATAACTTACTTGAATTGGACCATTTTACACTATGTCCATTGTAGATTTGTGTCTCCCACAGTTCGTTTGGTTGCAGGGGACATTTTCAGTTTTTATGGCCAAAATGTGCTTTTCAGGGGCTGAAAAGCACGTTTTGGCAGAATATGATAATTTTCATTAAAACTTGATTTCTATCCATTCGAATGATGCCAAATGAATAATTTACTTGAATTGGACCATTTTACACTATGTCCATTGTAGATTTGTGTCTCTGACAGTTCGTTTGGATGCAGGGGACATATTCAGTTTTTATGGCCAAAATGTGCTTTTCAGGGGCTGAAAAGCATGTTTTGGCCGAGTTTGATAATTTTCATTAAAACTTGATTTCTATCACTTCGATTGATGCCAAATGAATAACTTACTTGAATTGGACCATTTTACACTATGTCCATTGTAGATTTGTGTCTCCGACAGTTCGTTTGGTTGCAGGGGACATTTTCAGTCTTTATGTCCAAAATGTGCTTTTCAGAGGCTGAAAAGCATGTTTTGGCCGAGTATGATAATTTTCATTAAAACTTGATTTCTATCCCTTCGAATGATGCCAAATGAATAATTTACTTGAATTGGACCATTTTACACTATGTCCATTGTAGATTTCTGTCTCTGACAGTTCGTTTGGTTGCAGGGGACATATTCAGTTTTTATGGCCAAAATGTGCTTTTCAGGGGCTGAAAAGCACGTTTTGGCCGAGTTTGATAATTTTCATTAAAACTTGATTTCTATCCATTCGAATGATGCCAAATGAATAACTTACTTGAATTGGACCATTTTACACTATGTCCATTGTAGATTTGTGTCTCCGACAGTTCGTTTGGTTGCAGGGGACATTTTCAGTTTTTATGTCCAAAATGTGCTTTTCAGAGGCTGAAAAGCATGTTTTGGCCGAGTATGATAATTTTCATTAAAACTTGATTTCTATCCCTTCGAATGATGCCAAATGAATAATTTACTTGAATTGGACCATTCTACACTATGTCCATTGTAGATTTGTGTCTCCGACAGTTCGTTTGGTTGCAGGGGACATTTTCAGTTTTTATGGCCAAAATGTGCTTTTCAGAGGCTGAAAAGCACGTTTTGGCCGAGTATGATAATTTTCATTAAAACTTGATTTCTATCCCTTCGAATGATGCCAAATGAATAATTTACTTGAATTGGACCATTTTACACTATGTCCATTGTAGATTTGTGTCTCTGACAGTTCGTTTGGTTGCAGGGGACATATTCAGTTTTTATGGCCAAAATGTGCTTTTCAGGGGCTGAAAAGCATGTTTTGGTCAAGTATGATAATTTTCATTAAAACTTGATTTCTATCACTCGAATGATGCCAAATGAATAACTTACTTGAATTGGACCATTTTACACTATGTCAATTGTAGATTTGTGTCTCCGACAGTTCGTTTGGTTGCAGGGGACATTTTCAGTTTTTATGGCCAAAATGTGCTTTTCAGGGGCTGAAAAGCATGTTTTGGCCGAGTATGATGATTTTCATTAAAACTTAATTTCTATCACTTCGAATGATGCCAAATGAATAACTCACTTGAATTGGACCATTTTACACTATGTCCATTGTAGATTTGTGTCTCCGACAGTTCGTTTGGTTGCAGGGGACATTTTCAGTTTTTATGGCCAAAATGTGCTTTTCAGAGGCTGAAAAGCATGTTTTGGCAGAGTATGATAGTTTTCATTAAAACTTAATTTCTATCACTTCGAAAGATGCCAAATGAATAACTTACTTGAATTGGACCATTTTACACTATGTCCATTGTAGATTTGTGTCTCCGACAGTTCGTTTGGTTGCAGGGGACATTTTCAGTTTTTATGGCCAAAATGTGCTTTTCAGAGGCTGAAAAGCATGTTTTGGCCGAGAATGATAATTTTCATTAAAACTTGATTTCTATCACTTCTGATGATGCCAAATGAATAATTTACTTGAATTGGACCATTTTACACTATGTCCATTGTAGATTTGTGTCTCTGACAGTTCGTTTGGTTGCAGGGGACATATTCAGTTTTTATGGCCAAAATGTGCTTTTCAGGGGCTGAAAAGCACGTTTTGGCAGAGTATGATAATTTTCATTAAAACATGATTTCTATCCATTCGAATGATGCCAAATGAATAACTTACTTGAATTGGACCATTTTACACTATGTCCATTGTAGATTTGTGTCTCTGACAGTTCGTTTGGTTGCAGGGGACATATTCAGTTTTTATGGCCAAAATGTGATTCTCAGGGGCTGAAAAGCATGTTTTGGCCGAATATGATAATTTTCATTAAAACTTGATTTCTATCACTTCGAATGATGCCAAATGAATAACTTAATTGAATTGGACCATTTTACACTATGTCTATTGTAGATTTGTGTCTCCGACAGTTCGTTTGGTTGCAGGGGACATTTTCAGTTTTTATGGCCAAAATGTGCTTTTCAGAGGCTGAAAAGCATGTTTTGGCCGAGTATGATAATTTTCATTAAAACTTGATTTCTATCACTTCGAATGATGCCAAATGAATAACTTACTTGAATTGGACCATTTTACACTATGTCCATTGTAGATTTGTGTCTCCGACAGTTCGTTTGGTTGCAGGGGACATTTTCAGTTTTTATGGCCAAAATGTGCTTTTCAGAGGCTGAAAAGCATGTTTTGGCCGAGTATGATAATTTTCATTAAAACTTGATTTCTATCCCTTCGAATGATGCCAAATGAATAATTTACTTGAATTGGACCATTTTACACTATGTCCATTGTAGATTTGTGTCTCTGACAGTTCGTTTGGTTGCAGGGGACATATTCAGTTTTTATGGCCAAAATGTGCTTTTCAGGGGCTGAAAAGCATGTTTTGGCCGAATATGATAATTTTCATTAAAACTTGATTTCTATCACTTCGAATGATGCCAAATGAATAACTTACTTGAATTGGACCATTTTACACTATGTCCATTGTAGATTTGTGTCTCCGACAGTTTGTTTGATTGCAGGGGACATTTTCAGTTTTTATGGCCAAAATGTGCTTTTCAGGGGCTGAAAAGCATGTTTTGGCCGAGTATGATAATTTTCATTAAAACTTGATTTCTATCCATTTGAATGATGCCAAATGAATAACTTACTTGAATTGGACCATTTTACACTATGTCCATTGTAGATTTGTGTCTCTGACAGTTCGTTTGGTTGCAGGGGACATATTCAGTTTTTATGGCGAAAATTTGCTTTTCAGGGGCTGAAAAGCATGTTTTGGCCGAGTTTGATAATTTTCATTAAAACTTGATTTCTATCACTTCGATTGATGCCAAATGAATAACTTACTTGAATTGGACCATTTTACACTATGTCCATTGTAGATTTGTGTCTCCCACAGTTTTTTTGGTTGCAGGGGACATTTTCAGTTTTTATGGCCAAAATGTGCTTTTCAGGGGCTGAAAAGCACGTTTTGGCAGAATATGATAATTTTCATTAAAACTTGATTTCTATCCATTCGAATGATGCCAAATGAATATCTTACTTGAATTGGACCATTTTACACTATGTCCATTGTAGATTTGTGTCTCTGACAGTTCGTTTGGATGCAGGGGACATATTCAGTTTTTATGGCCAAAATGTGCTTTTCAGGGGCTGAAAAGCATGTTTTGGTCAAGTATGATAATTTTCATTAAAACTTGATTTCTATCACTCGAATGATGCCAAATGAATAACTTACTTGAATTGGACCATTTTACACTATTTCAATTGTAGATTTGTGTCTCCGACAGTTCGTTTGGTTGCAGGGGACATTTTCAGTTTTTATGGCCAAAATGTGCTTTTCAGGGGCTGAAAAGCATGTTTTGGCCGAGTATGATGATTTTCATTAAAACTTAATTCCTATCACTTCGAATGATGCCAAATGAATAACTCACTTGAATTGGACCATTTTACACTATGTCCATTGTAGATTTGTGTCTCCGACAGTTCGTTTGGTTGCAGGGGACATTTTCAGTTTTTATGGCCAAAATGTGCTTTTCAGGGGCTGAAAAGCATGTTTTGGCTGAGTATGATAATTTTCATTAAAACTTGATTTCTATCACTTCGATTGATGCCAAATGAATAACTTACTTGAATTGGACCATTTTACACTATGTCCATTGTAGATTTGTGTCTCCGACAGTTCGTTTGGTTGCAGGGGACATTTTCAGTTTTTATGGCCAAAATGTGCTTTTCAGAGGCTGAAAAGCATGTTTTGGCCGAGTATGATAATTTTCATTAAAACTTGATTTCTATCCATTTGAATGATGCCAAATGAATAACTTACTTGAATTGGACCATTTTACACTATGTCCATTGTAGATTTGTGTCTCTGACAGTTCGTTTGGTTGCAGGGGACATATTCAGTTTTTATGGCGAAAATTTGCTTTTCAGGGGCTGAAAAGCATGTTTTGGCCGAGTTTGATAATTTTCATTAAAACTTGATTTCTATCACTTCGATTGATGCCAAATGAATAACTTACTTGAATTGGACCATTTTACACTATGTCCATTGTAGATTTGTGTCTCCGACAGTTCGTTTGGTTGCAGGGGACATTTTCAGTTTTTATGTCCAAAATGTGCTTTTCAGGGGCTGAAAAGCACGTTTTGGCCGAGTTTGATAATTTTCATTAAAACTTGATTTCTATCACTTCGATTGATGCCAAATGAATAACTTACTTGAATTGGACCATTTTACACTATGTCCATTGTAGATTTGTGTCTCCCACAGTTTTTTTGGTTGCAGGGGACATTTTCAGTTTTTATGGCCAAAATGTGCTTTTCAGGGGCTGAAAAGCACGTTTTGGCAGAATATGATAATTTTCATTAAAACTTGATTTCTATCCATTCGAATGATGCCAAATGAATATCTTACTTGAATTGGACCATTTTACACTATGTCCATTGTAGATTTGTGTCTCTGACAGTTCGTTTGGATGCAGGGGACATATTCAGTTTTTATGGCCAAAATGTGCTTTTCAGGGGCTGAAAAGCATGTTTTGGTCAAGTATGATAATTTTCATTAAAACTTGATTTCTATCACTTCGAATGATGCCAAATGAATAACTTACTTGAATTGGACCATTTTACACTATGTCTATTGTAGATTTGTGTCTCCGACAGTTCGTTTGGTTGCAGGGGACATTTTCAGTTTTTATGGCCAAAATGTGCTTTTCAGAGGCTGAAAAGCATGTTTTGGCCGAGTATGATAATTTTCATTAAAACTTGATTTCTATCACTTCGAATGATGCCAAATGAATAACTTACTCTAATTGGACCATTTTACACTATGTCCATTGTAGATTTGTGTCTCCGACAGTTCGTTTGGTTGCAGGGGACATTTTCAGTTTTTATGGCCAAAATGTGCTTTTCAGAGGCTGAAAAGCATGTTTTGGCAGAGTATGATAATTTTCATTAAAACTTAATTTCTATCACTTCGAATGATGCCAAATGAATAACTTACTTAAATTGGACCATTTTACACTATGTCCATTGTAGATTTGTGTCTCTGACAGTTCGTTTGGTTGCAGGGGACATATTCAGTTTTTATGGCCAAAATGTGCTTTTCAGAGGCTGAAAAGCATGTTTTGGCCGAGTATGATAATTTACATTAAAACTTAATTTCTATCACTTCGAATGATGCCAAATGAATAACTTACTTGAATTGGACCATTTTACACTATGTCCATTGTAGATTTGTGTTTCTGACAGTTCGTTTGGTTGCAGGGGACATATTCAGTTTTTATGGCCAAAATGTGCTTTTCAGGGGCTGAAAAGCATGTTTTGGCCGAGTTTGATAATTTTCATTAAAACTTGATTTCTATCACTTCGATTGATGCCAAATGAATAACTTACTTGAATTGGACCATTTTACAATATGTCCATTGTAGATTTGTGTCTCCGACAGTTTGTTTGGTTGCAGGGGACATTTTCAGTTTTTATGGCCAAAATGTGCTTTTCAGAGGCTGAAAAGCATGTTTTGGCCGAGTATGATAATTTTCATTAAAACTTGATTTCTATCACTTCAAATGATGCCAAATGAATAATTTACTTGAATTGGACCATTTTACACTATGTCCATTGTAGATTTGTGTCTCTGACAGTTCGTTTGGTTGCAGGGGACATATTCAGTTTTTATGGCCAAAATGTGCTTTTCAGGGGCTGAAAAGCATGTTTTGGCCGAGTATGATAATTTTCATTAAAACTTGATTTCTATCCATTCGAATGATGCCCAATGAATAACTTACTTGAATTGGACCATTTTACACTATGTCCATTGTAGATTTGTGTCTCCGACAGTTCGTTTGGTTGCAGAAGACATTTTCAGTTTTTATGGCCAAAATGTGCTTTTCAAGAGGCTGAAAAGCATGTTTTGGCCGAGTATGATAATTTTCATTAAAACTTGATTTCTATCACTTCGAAAGATGCCAAATGAATAATTTACTTGAATTGGACCATTTTACACTATGTCCATTGTAGATTTGTGTCTCCGACAGTTCGTTTGGTTGCAGGACACATTTTCATTTTTTATGGCCAAAATGTGCTTTTCAGAGGCTGAAAAGCATGTTTTGGCAGAGTATGATAATTTTCATTAAAACTTAATTTCTATCACTTCGAATGATGCCAAATGAATAACTTACTTGAATTGGACCATTTTACACTATGTCCATTGTAGATTTGTGTCTCTGACAGTTCGTTTGGTTGCAGGGGACATATTCAGTTTTTATGGCCAAAATGTGCTTTTCAGAGGCTGAAAAGCATGTTTTGGCCGAGTATGATAATTTACATTAAAACTTAATTTCTATCACTTCGAATGATGCCAAATGAATAATTTACTTGAATTGGACCATTTTACACTATGTCCATTGTAGATTTGTGTCTCCCACAGTTTTTTTGGTTGCAGGGGACATTTTCAGTTTTTATGGCCAAAATGTGCTTTTCAGGGGCTGAAAAGCACGTTTTGGCAGAATATGATAATTTTCATTAAAACTTGATTTCTATCCATTCGAATGATGCCAAATGAATATCTTACTTGAATTGGACCATTTTACACTATGTCCATTGTAGATTTGTGTCTCTGACAGTTCGTTTGGATGCAGGGGACATATTCAGTTTTTATGGCCAAAATGTGCTTTTCAGGGGCTGAAAAGCATGTTTTGGTCAAGTATGATAATTTTCATTAAAACTTGATTTCTATCACTCGAATGATGCCAAATGAATAACTTACTTGAATTGGACCATTTTACACTATTTCAATTGTAGATTTGTGTCTCCGACAGTTCGTTTGGTTGCAGGGGACATTTTCAGTTTTTATGGCCAAAATGTGCTTTTCAGGGGCTGAAAAGCATGTTTTGGCCGAGTATGATGATTTTCATTAAAACTTAATTCCTATCACTTCGAATGATGCCAAATGAATAACTCACTTGAATTGGACCATTTTACACTATGTCCATTGTAGATTTGTGTCTCCGACAGTTCGTTTGGTTGCAGGGGACATTTTCAGTTTTTATGGCCAAAATGTGCTTTTCAGGGGCTGAAAAGCATGTTTTGGCTGAGTATGATAATTTTCATTAAAACTTGATTTCTATCACTTCGATTGATGCCAAATGAATAACTTACTTGAATTGGACCATTTTACACTATGTCCATTGTAGATTTGTGTCTCCGACAGTTCGTTTGGTTGCAGGGGACATTTTCAGTTTTTATGGCCAAAATGTGCTTTTCAGAGGCTGAAAAGCATGTTTTGGCCGAGTATGATAATTTTCATTAAAACTTGATTTCTATCCATTTGAATGATGCCAAATGAATAACTTACTTGAATTGGACCATTTTACACTATGTCCATTGTAGATTTGTGTCTCTGACAGTTCGTTTGGTTGCAGGGGACATATTCAGTTTTTATGGCGAAAATTTGCTTTTCAGGGGCTGAAAAGCATGTTTTGGCCGAGTTTGATAATTTTCATTAAAACTTGATTTCTATCACTTCGATTGATGCCAAATGAATAACTTACTTGAATTGGACCATTTTACACTATGTCCATTGTAGATTTGTGTCTCCGACAGTTCGTTTGGTTGCAGGGGACATTTTCAGTTTTTATGTCCAAAATGTGCTTTTCAGGGGCTGAAAAGCACGTTTTGGCCGAGTTTGATAATTTTCATTAAAACTTGATTTCTATCACTTCGATTGATGCCAAATGAATAACTTACTTGAATTGGACCATTTTACACTATGTCCATTGTAGATTTGTGTCTCCCACAGTTTTTTTGGTTGCAGGGGACATTTTCAGTTTTTATGGCCAAAATGTGCTTTTCAGGGGCTGAAAAGCACGTTTTGGCAGAATATGATAATTTTCATTAAAACTTGATTTCTATCCATTCGAATGATGCCAAATGAATATCTTACTTGAATTGGACCATTTTACACTATGTCCATTGTAGATTTGTGTCTCTGACAGTTCGTTTGGATGCAGGGGACATATTCAGTTTTTATGGCCAAAATGTGCTTTTCAGGGGCTGAAAAGCATGTTTTGGTCAAGTATGATAATTTTCATTAAAACTTGATTTCTATCACTTCGAATGATGCCAAATGAATAACTTACTTGAATTGGACCATTTTACACTATGTCTATTGTAGATTTGTGTCTCCGACAGTTCGTTTGGTTGCAGGGGACATTTTCAGTTTTTATGGCCAAAATGTGCTTTTCAGAGGCTGAAAAGCATGTTTTGGCCGAGTATGATAATTTTCATTAAAACTTGATTTCTATCACTTCGAATGATGCCAAATGAATAACTTACTCTAATTGGACCATTTTACACTATGTCCATTGTAGATTTGTGTCTCCGACAGTTCGTTTGGTTGCAGGGGACATTTTCAGTTTTTATGGCCAAAATGTGCTTTTCAGAGGCTGAAAAGCATGTTTTGGCAGAGTATGATAATTTTCATTAAAACTTAATTTCTATCACTTCGAATGATGCCAAATGAATAACTTACTTAAATTGGACCATTTTACACTATGTCCATTGTAGATTTGTGTCTCTGACAGTTCGTTTGGTTGCAGGGGACATATTCAGTTTTTATGGCCAAAATGTGCTTTTCAGAGGCTGAAAAGCATGTTTTGGCCGAGTATGATAATTTACATTAAAACTTAATTTCTATCACTTCGAATGATGCCAAATGAATAACTTACTTGAATTGGACCATTTTACACTATGTCCATTGTAGATTTGTGTTTCTGACAGTTCGTTTGGTTGCAGGGGACATATTCAGTTTTTATGGCCAAAATGTGCTTTTCAGGGGCTGAAAAGCATGTTTTGGCCGAGTTTGATAATTTTCATTAAAACTTGATTTCTATCACTTCGATTGATGCCAAATGAATAACTTACTTGAATTGGACCATTTTACAATATGTCCATTGTAGATTTGTGTCTCCGACAGTTTGTTTGGTTGCAGGGGACATTTTCAGTTTTTATGGCCAAAATGTGCTTTTCAGAGGCTGAAAAGCATGTTTTGGCCGAGTATGATAATTTTCATTAAAACTTGATTTCTATCACTTCAAATGATGCCAAATGAATAATTTACTTGAATTGGACCATTTTACACTATGTCCATTGTAGATTTGTGTCTCTGACAGTTCGTTTGGTTGCAGGGGACATATTCAGTTTTTATGGCCAAAATGTGCTTTTCAGGGGCTGAAAAGCATGTTTTGGCCGAGTATGATAATTTTCATTAAAACTTGATTTCTATCCATTCGAATGATGCCCAATGAATAACTTACTTGAATTGGACCATTTTACACTATGTCCATTGTAGATTTGTGTCTCCGACAGTTCGTTTGGTTGCAGAAGACATTTTCAGTTTTTATGGCCAAAATGTGCTTTTCAAGAGGCTGAAAAGCATGTTTTGGCCGAGTATGATAATTTTCATTAAAACTTGATTTCTATCACTTCGAAAGATGCCAAATGAATAATTTACTTGAATTGGACCATTTTACACTATGTCCATTGTAGATTTGTGTCTCCGACAGTTCGTTTGGTTGCAGGACACATTTTCATTTTTTATGGCCAAAATGTGCTTTTCAGAGGCTGAAAAGCATGTTTTGGCAGAGTATGATAATTTTCATTAAAACTTAATTTCTATCACTTCGAATGATGCCAAATGAATAACTTACTTGAATTGGACCATTTTACACTATGTCCATTGTAGATTTGTGTCTCTGACAGTTCGTTTGGTTGCAGGGGACATATTCAGTTTTTATGGCCAAAATGTGCTTTTCAGAGGCTGAAAAGCATGTTTTGGCCGAGTATGATAATTTACATTAAAACTTAATTTCTATCACTTCGAATGATGCCAAATGAATAATTTACTTGAATTGGACCATTTTACACTATGTCCATTGTAGATTTGTGTCTCTGACAGTTCGTTTGGTTGCAGGGGACATATTCAGTTTTTATAGCCAAAATGTGCTTTTCAGGGGCTGAAAAGCACGTTTTGGCAGAGTATGATAATTTTCATTAAAATTTGATTTCTATCACTTCGAATGATGCCAAATGAATTATTTGCTTGAATTGGACCATTTTACACTATGTCCATTGTAGATTTGTGTCTCTGACAGTTCGTTTGGTTGCAGGGGACATATTCAGTTTTTAAGGCCAAAATGTGCTTTTCAGGGGCTGAAAAGCATGTTTTGGCCGAGTATGATAATTTTCATTAAAACTTGATTTCTATCCATTCGAATGATGCCCAATGAATAACTTACTTGAATTGGACCATTTTACACTATGTCCATTGTAGATTTGTGTCTCTGACATTTCGTTTGGTTGCAGGGGACATATTCAGTTTTTATGGCCAAAATGTGCTTTTCAGGGGCTGAAAAGCACGTTTTGGCAGAGTATGATAATTTTCATTAAAAGTTGATTTCTATCCATTCGAATGATGCCAAATGAATAACTTACTTGAATTGGACCATTTTACACTATGTCCATTGTAGATTTGTGTCTCCGACAGTTCGTTTGGTTGCAGGGGACATATTCAGTTTTTAAGGCCAAAATGTGCTTTTCAGGGGCTGAAAAGCATGTTTTGGCCGAGTATGATAATTTTCATTAAAACTTGATTTCTATCCATTCAAATGATGCCAAATGAATAACTTACTTGAATTGGACCATTTTACACTATGTCCATTGTAGATTTGTGTCTCTGACAGTTCGTTTGGTTGCAGGGGACATATTCAGTTTTTATGGCCAAAATGTGCTTTTCAGGGGCTGAAAAGCATGTTTTGGCCGAGTTTGATAATTTTCATTAAAACTTGATTTCTATCACTTCGAATGATGCCAAATTAATAACTTACTTGAATTGGACCATTTTACAATATGTCCATTGTAGATTTGTGTCTCTGACAGTTCGTTTGGTTGCAGGGGACATATTCAGTTTTTATGGCGAAAATTTGCTTTTCAGGGGCTGAAAAGCATGTTTTGGCCGAGTTTGATAATTTTCATTAAAACTTGATTTCTATCACTTCGATTGATGCCAAATGAATAACTTACTTGAATTGGACCATTTTACACTATGTCCATTGTAGATTTGTGTCTCCCACAGTTTTTTTGGTTGCAGGGGACATTTTCAGTTTTTATGGCCAAAATGTGCTTTTCAGGGGCTGAAAAGCACGTTTTGGCAGAATATGATAATTTTCATTAAAACTTGATTTCTATCCATTCGAATGATGCCAAATGAATATCTTACTTGAATTGGACCATTTTACACTATGTCCATTGTAGATTTGTGTCTCTGACAGTTCGTTTGGATGCAGGGGACATATTCAGTTTTTATGGCCAAAATGTGCTTTTCAGGGGCTGAAAAGCATGTTTTGGTCAAGTATGATAATTTTCATTAAAACTTGATTTCTATCACTCGAATGATGCCAAATGAATAACTTACTTGAATTGGACCATTTTACACTATGTCAATTGTAGATTTGTGTCTCCGACAGTTCGTTTGGTTGCAGGGGACATTTTCAGTTTTTATGGCCAAAATGTGCTTTTCAGGGGCTGAAAAGCATGTTTTGGCCGAGTATGATGATTTTCATTAAAACTTAATTTCTATCACTTCGAATGATGCCAAATGAATAACTCACTTGAATTGGACCATTTTACACTATGTCCATTGTAGATTTGTGTCTCCGACAGTTCGTTTGGTTGCAGGGGACATTTTCAGTTTTTATGGCCAAAATGTGCTTTTCAGGGGCTGAAAAGCATGTTTTGGCTGAGTATGATAATTTTCATTAAAACTTGATTTCTATCACTTCGATTGATGCCAAATGAATAACTTACTTGAATTGGACCATTTTACACTATGTCCATTGTAGATTTGTGTCTCCGACAGTTCGTTTGGTTGCAGGGGACATTTTCAGTTTTTATGGCCAAAATGTGCTTTTCAGAGGCTGAAAAGCATGTTTTGGCCGAGTATGATAATTTTCATTAAAACTTGATTTCTATCCATTTGAATGATGCCAAATGAATAACTTACTTGAATTGGACCATTTTACACTATGTCCATTGTAGATTTGTGTCTCTGACAGTTCGTTTGGTTGCAGGGGACATATTCAGTTTTTATGGCGAAAATTTGCTTTTCAGGGGCTGAAAAGCATGTTTTGGCCCAGTTTGATAATTTTCATTAAAACTTGATTTCTATCACTTCGATTGATGCCAAATGAATAACTTACTTGAATTGGACCATTTTACACTATGTCCATTGTAGATTTGTGTCTCCGACAGTTCGTTTGGTTGCAGGGGACATTTTCAGTTTTTATGTCCAAAATGTGCTTTTCAGGGGCTGAAAAGCACGTTTTGGCCGAGTTTGATAATTTTCATTAAAACTTGATTTCTATCACTTCGATTGATGCCAAATGAATAACTTACTTGAATTGGACCATTTTACACTATGTCCATTGTAGATTTGTGTCTCCCACAGTTTTTTTGGTTGCAGGGGACATTTTCAGTTTTTATGGCCAAAATGTGCTTTTCAGGGGCTGAAAAGCACGTTTTGGCCGAGTATGATAATTTTCATTAAAACTTGATTTCTATCACTTCGAATGATGCCAAATGAATAACTTACTTGAATTGGACCATTTTACACTATGTCCATTGTAGATTTGTGTCTCCGACAGTTCGTTTGGTTGCAGGGGACATTTTCAGTTTTTATGGCCAAAATGTGCTTTTCAGAGGCTGAAAAGCATGTTTTGGCAGAGTATGATAATTTTCATTAAAACTTAATTTCTATCACTTCGAATGATGCCAAATGAATAACTTACTTGAATTGGACCATTTTACACTATGTCCATTGTAGATTTGTGTCTCTGACAGTTCGTTTGGTTGCAGGGGACATATTCAGTTTTTATGGCCAAAATGTGCTTTTCAGGGGCTGAAAAGCGTGTTTTGGCCGAGTATGATAATTTACATTAAAACTTAATTTCTATCACTTCAAATGATGCCAAATGAATAACTTACTTGAATTGGACCATTTTACTCTATGTCCATTGTAGATTTGTGTTTCTGACAGTTCGTTTGGTTGCAGGGGACATATTCAGTTTTTATGGCCAAAATGTGCTTTTCAGGGGCTGAAAAGCATGTTTTGGCCGAGTTTGATAATTTTCATTAAAACTTGATTTCTATCACTTCGATTGATGCCAAATGAATAACTTACTTGAATTGGACCATTTTACAATATGTCCATTGTAGATTTGTGTCTCCGACAGTTTGTTTGGTTGCAGGGGACATTTTCAGTTTTTATGGCCAAAATGTGCTTTTCAGAGGCTGAAAAGCATGTTTTGGCCGAGTATGATAATTTTCATTAAAACTTGATTTCTATCACTTCAAATGATGCCAAATGAATAATTTACTTGAATTGGACCATTTTACACTATGTCCATTGTAGATTTGTGTCTCTGACAGTTCGTTTGGTTGCAGGGGACATGTTCAGTTTTTATGGCCAAAATGTGCTTTTCAGGGGCTGAAAAGCATGTTTTGGCCGAGTATGATAATTTTCATTAAAACTTGATTTCTATCCATTCGAATGATGCCCAATGAATAACTTACTTGAATTGGACCATTTTACACTATGTCCATTGTAGATTTGTGTCTCCGACAGTTCGTTTGGTTGCAGAAGACATTTTCAGTTTTTATGGCCAAAATGTGCTTTTCAAGAGGCTGAAAAGCATGTTTTGGCCGAGTATGATAATTTTCATTAAAACTTGATTTCTATCACTTCGAAAGATGCCAAATGAATAATTTACTTGAATTGGACCATTTTACACTATGTCCATTGTAGATTTGTGTCTCCGACAGTTCGTTTGGTTGCAGGACACATTTTCATTTTTTATGGCCAAAATGTGCTTTTCAGAGGCTGAAAAGCATGTTTTGGCAGAGTATGATAATTTTCATTAAAACTTAATTTCTATCACTTCGAATGATGCCAAATGAATAACTTACTTGAATTGGACCATTTTACACTATGTCCATTGTAGATTTGTGTCTCTGACAGTTCGTTTGGTTGCAGGGGACATATTCAGTTTTTATGGCCAAAATGTGCTTTTCAGAGGCTGAAAAGCATGTTTTGGCCGAGTATGATAATTTACATTAAAACTTAATTTCTATCACTTCGAATGATGCCAAATGAATAATTTACTTGAATTGGACCATTTTACACTATGTCCATTGTAGATTTGTGTCTCTGACAGTTCGTTTGGTTGCAGGGGACATATTCAGTTTTTATGGCCAAAATGTGCTTTTCAGGGGCTGAAAAGCACGTTTTGGCAGAGTATGATAATTTTCATTAAAACTTGATTTCTATCCATTCGAATGATGCCAAATGAATAACTTACTTGAATTGGACCATTTTACACTATGTCCATTGTAGATTTGTGTCTCCGACAGTTCGTTTGGTTGCAGGGGACATTTTCAGTTTTTATGGCCAAAATGTGCTTTTCAGAGGCTGAAAAGCATGTTTTGGCAGAGTATGATAATTTTCATTAAAATTTGATTTCTATCACTTCGAATGATGCCAAATGAATTATTTGCTTGAATTGGACCATTTTACACTATGTCCATTGTAGATTTGTGTCTCTGACAGTTCGTTTGGTTGCAGGGGACATATTCAGTTTTTAAGGCCAAAATGTGCTTTTCAGGGGCTGAAAAGCATGTTTTGGCCGAGTATGATAATTTTCATTAAAACTTGATTTCTATCCATTCGAATGATGCCCAATGAATAACTTACTTGAATTGGACCATTTTACACTATGTCCATTGTAGATTTGTGTCTCTGACATTTCGTTTGGTTGCAGGGGACATATTCAGTTTTTATGGCCAAAATGTGCTTTTCAGGGGCTGAAAAGCACGTTTTGGCAGAGTATGATAATTTTCATTAAAAGTTGATTTCTATCCATTCGAATGATGCCAAATGAATAACTTACTTGAATTGGACCATTTTACACTATGTCCATTGTAGATTTGTGTCTCCGACAGTTCGTTTGGTTGCAGGGGACATATTCAGTTTTTAAGGCCAAAATGTGCTTTTCAGGGGCTGTAAAGCATGTTTTGGCCGAGTATGATAATTTTCATTAAAACTTGATTTCTATCCATTCGAATGATGCCAAATGAATAACTTACTTGAATTGGACCATTTTACACTATGTCCATTGTAGATTTGTGTCTCTGACAGTTCGTTTGGTTGCAGGGGACATATTCAGTTTTTATGGCCAAAATGTGCTTTTCAGGGGCTGAAAAGCATGTTTTGGCCGAGTTTGATAATTTTCATTAAAACTTGATTTCTATCACTTCGAATGATGCCAAATGAATAACTTACTTGAATTGGACCATTTTACAATATGTCCATTGTAGATTTGTGTCTCCGACAGTTTGTTTGGTTGCAGGGGACATTTTCAGTTTTTATGGCCAAAATGTGCTTTTCAGAGGCTGAAAAGCATGTTTTGGCCGAGTATGATAATTTTCATTAAAACTTGATTTCTATCACTTCAAATGATGCCAAATGAATAATTTACTTGAATTGGACCATTTTACACTATGTCCATTGTAGATTTGTGTCTCTGACAGTTCGTTTGGTTGCAGGGGACATATTCAGTTTTTATGGCCAAAATGTGCTTTTCAGGGGCTGAAAAGCATGTTTTGGCCGAGTATGATAATTTTCATTAAAACTTGATTTCTATCCATTCGAATGATGCCCAATGAATAACTTACTTGAATTGGACCATTTTACACTATGTCCATTGTAGATTTGTGTCTCCGACAGTTCGTTTGGTTGCAGGAGACATTTTCAGTTTTTATGGCCAAAATTGCTTTTCAAGAGGCTGAAAAGCATGTTTTGGCCGAGTATGATAATTTTCATTAAAACTTGATTTCTATCACTTCGAATGATGCCAAATGAATAATTTACTTGAATTGGACCATTTTACACTATGTCCATTGTAGATTTGTGTCTCCGACAGTTCGTTTGGTTGCAGGACACATTTTCAGTTTTTATGGCCAAAATGTGCTTTTCAGAGGCTGAAAAGCATGTTTTGGCAGAGTATGATAATTTTCATTAAAACTTAATTTCTATCACTTCGAATGATGCCAAATGAATAACTTACTTGAATTGGACCATTTTACACTATGTCCATTGTAGATTTGTGTCTCTGACAGTTCGTTTGGTTGCAGGGGACATATTCAGTTTTTATGGCCAAAATGTGCTTTTCAGAGGCTGAAAAGCATGTTTTGGCCGAGTATGATAATTTACATTAAAACTTGATTTCTATCCATTCGAATGATGCCCAATGAATAACTTACTTGAATTGGACCATTTTACACTATGTCCATTGTAGATTTGTGTCTCCGACAGTTCGTTTGGTTGCAGGGGACATATTCAGTTTTTAAGGCCAAAATGTGCTTTTCAGGGGCTGTAAAGCATGTTTTGGCCGAGTATGATAATTTTCATTAAAACTTGATTTCTATCCATTCGAATGATGCCAAATGAATAACTTACTTGAATTGGACCATTTTACACTATGTCCATTGTAGATTTGTGTCTCTGACAGTTCGTTTGGTTGCAGGGGACATATTCAGTTTTTATGGCCAAAATGTGCTTTTCAGGGGCTGAAAAGCATGTTTTGGCCGAGTTTGATAATTTTCATTAAAACTTGATTTCTATCACTTCGAATGATGCCAAATGAATAACTTACTTGAATTGGACCATTTTACAATATGTCCATTGTAGATTTGTGTCTCCGACAGTTTGTTTGGTTGCAGGGGACATTTTCAGTTTTTATGGCCAAAATGTGCTTTTCAGAGGCTGAAAAGCATGTTTTGGCCGAGTATGATAATTTTCATTAAAACTTGATTTCTATCACTTCAAATGATGCCAAATGAATAATTTACTTGAATTGGACCATTTTACACTATGTCCATTGTAGATTTGTGTCTCTGACAGTTCGTTTGGTTGCAGGGGACATATTCAGTTTTTATGGCCAAAATGTGCTTTTCAGGGGCTGAAAAGCATGTTTTGGCCGAGTATGATAATTTTCATTAAAACTTGATTTCTATCCATTCGAATGATGCCCAATGAATAACTTACTTGAATTGGACCATTTTACACTATGTCCATTGTAGATTTGTGTCTCTGACAGTTCGTTTGGTTGCAGGGGACATATTCAGTTTTTATGGCGAAAATTTGCTTTTCAGGGGCTGAAAAGCATGTTTTGGCCCAGTTTGATAATTTTCATTAAAACTTGATTTCTATCACTTCGATTGATGCCAAATGAATAACTTACTTGAATTGGACCATTTTACACTATGTCCATTGTAGATTTGTGTCTCCGACAGTTCGTTTGGTTGCAGGGGACATTTTCAGTTTTTATGTCCAAAATGTGCTTTTCAGGGGCTGAAAAGCACGTTTTGGCCGAGTTTGATAATTTTCATTAAAACTTGATTTCTATCACTTCGATTGATGCCAAATGAATAACTTACTTGAATTGGACCATTTTACACTATGTCCATTGTAGATTTGTGTCTCCCACAGTTTTTTTGGTTGCAGGGGACATTTTCAGTTTTTATGGCCAAAATGTGCTTTTCAGGGGCTGAAAAGCACGTTTTGGCCGAGTATGATAATTTTCATTAAAACTTGATTTCTATCACTTCGAATGATGCCAAATGAATAACTTACTTGAATTGGACCATTTTACACTATGTCCATTGTAGATTTGTGTCTCCGACAGTTCGTTTGGTTGCAGGGGACATTTTCAGTTTTTATGGCCAAAATGTGCTTTTCAGAGGCTGAAAAGCATGTTTTGGCAGAGTATGATAATTTTCATTAAAACTTAATTTCTATCACTTCGAATGATGCCAAATGAATAACTTACTTGAATTGGACCATTTTACACTATGTCCATTGTAGATTTGTGTCTCTGACAGTTCGTTTGGTTGCAGGGGACATATTCAGTTTTTATGGCCAAAATGTGCTTTTCAGGGGCTGAAAAGCGTGTTTTGGCCGAGTATGATAATTTACATTAAAACTTAATTTCTATCACTTCAAATGATGCCAAATGAATAACTTACTTGAATTGGACCATTTTACTCTATGTCCATTGTAGATTTGTGTTTCTGACAGTTCGTTTGGTTGCAGGGGACATATTCAGTTTTTATGGCCAAAATGTGCTTTTCAGGGGCTGAAAAGCATGTTTTGGCCGAGTTTGATAATTTTCATTAAAACTTGATTTCTATCACTTCGATTGATGCCAAATGAATAACTTACTTGAATTGGACCATTTTACAATATGTCCATTGTAGATTTGTGTCTCCGACAGTTTGTTTGGTTGCAGGGGACATTTTCAGTTTTTATGGCCAAAATGTGCTTTTCAGAGGCTGAAAAGCATGTTTTGGCCGAGTATGATAATTTTCATTAAAACTTGATTTCTATCACTTCAAATGATGCCAAATGAATAATTTACTTGAATTGGACCATTTTACACTATGTCCATTGTAGATTTGTGTCTCTGACAGTTCGTTTGGTTGCAGGGGACATGTTCAGTTTTTATGGCCAAAATGTGCTTTTCAGGGGCTGAAAAGCATGTTTTGGCCGAGTATGATAATTTTCATTAAAACTTGATTTCTATCCATTCGAATGATGCCCAATGAATAACTTACTTGAATTGGACCATTTTACACTATGTCCATTGTAGATTTGTGTCTCCGACAGTTCGTTTGGTTGCAGAAGACATTTTCAGTTTTTATGGCCAAAATGTGCTTTTCAAGAGGCTGAAAAGCATGTTTTGGCCGAGTATGATAATTTTCATTAAAACTTGATTTCTATCACTTCGAAAGATGCCAAATGAATAATTTACTTGAATTGGACCATTTTACACTATGTCCATTGTAGATTTGTGTCTCCGACAGTTCGTTTGGTTGCAGGACACATTTTCATTTTTTATGGCCAAAATGTGCTTTTCAGAGGCTGAAAAGCATGTTTTGGCAGAGTATGATAATTTTCATTAAAACTTAATTTCTATCACTTCGAATGATGCCAAATGAATAACTTACTTGAATTGGACCATTTTACACTATGTCCATTGTAGATTTGTGTCTCTGACAGTTCGTTTGGTTGCAGGGGACATATTCAGTTTTTATGGCCAAAATGTGCTTTTCAGAGGCTGAAAAGCATGTTTTGGCCGAGTATGATAATTTACATTAAAACTTAATTTCTATCACTTCGAATGATGCCAAATGAATAATTTACTTGAATTGGACCATTTTACACTATGTCCATTGTAGATTTGTGTCTCTGACAGTTCGTTTGGTTGCAGGGGACATATTCAGTTTTTATGGCCAAAATGTGCTTTTCAGGGGCTGAAAAGCACGTTTTGGCAGAGTATGATAATTTTCATTAAAACTTGATTTCTATCCATTCGAATGATGCCAAATGAATAACTTACTTGAATTGGACCATTTTACACTATGTCCATTGTAGATTTGTGTCTCCGACAGTTCGTTTGGTTGCAGGGGACATTTTCAGTTTTTATGGCCAAAATGTGCTTTTCAGAGGCTGAAAAGCATGTTTTGGCAGAGTATGATAATTTTCATTAAAATTTGATTTCTATCACTTCGAATGATGCCAAATGAATTATTTGCTTGAATTGGACCATTTTACACTATGTCCATTGTAGATTTGTGTCTCTGACAGTTCGTTTGGTTGCAGGGGACATATTCAGTTTTTAAGGCCAAAATGTGCTTTTCAGGGGCTGAAAAGCATGTTTTGGCCGAGTATGATAATTTTCATTAAAACTTGATTTCTATCCATTCGAATGATGCCCAATGAATAACTTACTTGAATTGGACCATTTTACACTATGTCCATTGTAGATTTGTGTCTCTGACATTTCGTTTGGTTGCAGGGGACATATTCAGTTTTTATGGCCAAAATGTGCTTTTCAGGGGCTGAAAAGCACGTTTTGGCAGAGTATGATAATTTTCATTAAAAGTTGATTTCTATCCATTCGAATGATGCCAAATGAATAACTTACTTGAATTGGACCATTTTACACTATGTCCATTGTAGATTTGTGTCTCCGACAGTTCGTTTGGTTGCAGGGGACATATTCAGTTTTTAAGGCCAAAATGTGCTTTTCAGGGGCTGTAAAGCATGTTTTGGCCGAGTATGATAATTTTCATTAAAACTTGATTTCTATCCATTCGAATGATGCCAAATGAATAACTTACTTGAATTGGACCATTTTACACTATGTCCATTGTAGATTTGTGTCTCTGACAGTTCGTTTGGTTGCAGGGGACATATTCAGTTTTTATGGCCAAAATGTGCTTTTCAGGGGCTGAAAAGCATGTTTTGGCCGAGTTTGATAATTTTCATTAAAACTTGATTTCTATCACTTCGAATGATGCCAAATGAATAACTTACTTGAATTGGACCATTTTACAATATGTCCATTGTAGATTTGTGTCTCCGACAGTTTGTTTGGTTGCAGGGGACATTTTCAGTTTTTATGGCCAAAATGTGCTTTTCAGAGGCTGAAAAGCATGTTTTGGCCGAGTATGATAATTTTCATTAAAACTTGATTTCTATCACTTCAAATGATGCCAAATGAATAATTTACTTGAATTGGACCATTTTACACTATGTCCATTGTAGATTTGTGTCTCTGACAGTTCGTTTGGTTGCAGGGGACATATTCAGTTTTTATGGCCAAAATGTGCTTTTCAGGGGCTGAAAAGCATGTTTTGGCCGAGTATGATAATTTTCATTAAAACTTGATTTCTATCCATTCGAATGATGCCCAATGAATAACTTACTTGAATTGGACCATTTTACACTATGTCCATTGTAGATTTGTGTCTCCGACAGTTCGTTTGGTTGCAGGAGACATTTTCAGTTTTTATGGCCAAAATTGCTTTTCAAGAGGCTGAAAAGCATGTTTTGGCCGAGTATGATAATTTTCATTAAAACTTGATTTCTATCACTTCGAATGATGCCAAATGAATAATTTACTTGAATTGGACCATTTTACACTATGTCCATTGTAGATTTGTGTCTCCGACAGTTCGTTTGGTTGCAGGACACATTTTCAGTTTTTATGGCCAAAATGTGCTTTTCAGAGGCTGAAAAGCATGTTTTGGCAGAGTATGATAATTTTCATTAAAACTTAATTTCTATCACTTCGAATGATGCCAAATGAATAACTTACTTGAATTGGACCATTTTACACTATGTCCATTGTAGATTTGTGTCTCTGACAGTTCGTTTGGTTGCAGGGGACATATTCAGTTTTTATGGCCAAAATGTGCTTTTCAGAGGCTGAAAAGCATGTTTTGGCCGAGTATGATAATTTACATTAAAACTTGATTTCTATCCATTCGAATGATGCCCAATGAATAACTTACTTGAATTGGACCATTTTACACTATGTCCATTGTAGATTTGTGTCTCTGACATTTCGTTTGGTTGCAGGGGACATATTCAGTTTTTATGGCCAAAATGTGCTTTTCAGGGGCTGAAAAGCACGTTTTGGCAGAGTATGATAATTTTCATTAAAAGTTGATTTCTATCCATTCGAATGATGCCAAATGAATAACTTACTTGAATTGGACCATTTTACACTATGTCCATTGTAGATTTGTGTCTCTGACAGTTCGTTTGGTTGCAGGGGACATATTCAGTTTTTATGGCCAAAATGTGCTTTTCAGGGGCTGAAAAGCATGTTTTGGCCGAGTATGATAATTTTCATTAAAACTTGATTTCTATCACTTCGAATGATGCCAAATGAATAAATTACTTGAATTGGACCATTTTACACTATGTCCATTGTAGATTTGTGTCTCCGACAGTTCGTTTGGTTGCAGGGGACATATTCAGTTTTTATGGCCAAAATTTGCTTTTCAGAGGCTGAAAAGCATGTTTTGGCCGAGTATGATAATTTTCATTAAAACTTGATTTCTATCACTTCAAATGATGCCAAATGAATAATTTACTTGAATTGGACCATTTTACACTATGTCCATTGTAGATTTGTGTCTCTGACAGTTCGTTTGGTTGCAGGGGACATATTCAGTTTTTATGGCCAAAATGTGCTTTTCAGGGGCTGAAAAGCATGTTTTGGCCGAGTATGATAATTTTCATTAAAACTTGATTTCTATCCATTCGAATGATGCCAAATGAATAACTTACTTGAATTGGAGCATTTTACACTATGTCCATTGTAGATTTGTGTCTCCGACAGTTCGTTTGGTTGCAGGAGACATTTTCAGTTTTTATGGCCAAAATTGCTTTTCAAGAGGCTGAAAAGCATGTTTTGGCCGAGTATGATAATTTTCATTAAAACTTGATTTCTATCACTTCGAATGATGCCAAATGAATAATTTACTTGAATTGGACCATTTTACACTATGTCCATTGTAGATTTGTGTCTCCGACAGTTCGTTTGGTTGCAGGACACATTTTCAGTTTTTATGGCCAAAATGTGCTTTTCAGAGGCTGAAAAGCATGTTTTGGCAGAGTATGATAATTTTCATTAAAACTTAATTTCTATCACTTCGAATGATGCCAAATGAATAACTTACTTGAATTGGACCATTTTACACTATGTCCATTGTAGATTTGTGTCTCTGACAGTTCGTTTGGTTGCAGGGGACATATTCAGTTTTTATGGCCAAAATGTGCTTTTCAGAGGCTGAAAAGCATGTTTTGGCCGAGTATGATAATTTACATTAAAACTTAATTTCTATCACTTCGAATGATGCCAAATGAATAACTTACTTGAATTGGACCATTTTACACTATGTCCATTGTAGATTTGTGTTTCTGACAGTTCGTTTGGTTGCAGGGGACATATTCAGTTTTTATGGCCAAAATGTGCTTTTCAGGGGCTGAAAAGCATGTTTTGGCCGAGTTTGATAATTTTCATTAAAACTTGATTTCTATCACTTCGATTGATGCCAAATGAATAACTTACTTGAATTGGACCATTTTACAATATGTCCATTGTAGATTTGTGTCTCCGACAGTTTGTTTGGTTGCAGGGGACATTTTCAGTTTTTATGGCCAAAATGTGCTTTTCAGAGGCTGAAAAGCATGTTTTGGCCGAGTATGATAATTTTCATTAAAACTTGATTTCTATCACTTCAAATGATGCCAAATGAATAATTTACTTGAATTGGACCATTTTACACTATGTCCATTGTAGATTTGTGTCTCTGACAGTTCGTTTGGTTGCAGGGGACATATTCAGTTTTTATGGCCAAAATGTGCTTTTCAGGGGCTGAAAAGCATGTTTTGGCCGAGTATGATAATTTTCATTAAAACTTGATTTCTATCCATTCGAATGATGCCCAATGAATAACTTACTTGAATTGGACCATTTTACACTATGTCCATTGTAGATTTGTGTCTCCGACAGTTCGTTTGGTTGCAGGGGACATATTCAGTTTTTAAGGCCATAATGTGCTTTTCAAGAGGCTGAAAAGCATGTTTTGGCCGAGTATGATAATTTTCATTAAAACTTGATTTCTATCACTTCGAATGATGCCAAATGAATAATTTACTTGAATTGGACCATTTTACACTATGTCCATTGTAGATTTGTGTCTCTGACAGTTCGTTTGGTTGCAGGGGACATATTCAGTTTTTATGGCCAAAATGTGCTTTTCAGAGGCTGAAAAGCATGTTTTGGCAGAGTATGATAATTTTCATTAAAACTTAATTTCTATCACTTCGAATGATGCCAAATGAATAATTTGCTTGAATTGGACCATTTTACACTATGTCCATTGTAGATTTGTGTCTCTGACAGTTCGTTTGGTTGCAGGGGACATATTCAGTTTTTAAGGCCAAAATGTGCTTTTCAGGGGCTGAAAAGCATGTTTTGGCCGAGTATGATAATTTTCATTAAAACTTGATTTCTATCACTTCGAATGATGCCAAATGAATAATTTACTTGAATTGGACCATTTTACACTATGTCCATTGTAGATTTGTGTCTCTGACAGTTCGTTTGGTTGCAGGGGACATATTCAGTTTTTATGGCCAAAATTTGCTTTTCAGGGGCTGAAAAGCATGTTTTGGCCGAGTATGATAATTTTCATTAAAACTTGATTTCTATCACTTCGAATGATGCCAAATGAATAACTTACTTGAATTGGACCATTTTACACAATGTCCATTGTAGATTTGTGTCTCCGACAGTTCGTTTGGTTGCAGGACACATTTTCAGTTTTTATGGCCAAAATGTGCTTTTCAGAGGCTGAAAAGCATGTTTTGGCAGAGTATGATAATTTTCATTAAAACTTAATTTCTATCACTTCGAATGATGCCAAATGAATAATTTACTTGAATTGGACCATTTTACACTATGTCCATTGTAGATTTGTGTCTCCGACAGTTCGTTTGGTTGCAGGACACATTTTCAGTTTTTATGGCCAAAATGTGCTTTTCAGAGGTTGAAAAGCATGTTTTGGCAGAGTATGATAATTTTCATTAAAACTTAATTTCTATCACTTCGAATGATGCCAAATGAATAACTTACTTGAATTGGACCATTTTACACTATGTCCATTGTAGATTTGTGTCTCTGACAGTTCGTTTGGTTGCAGGGGACATATTCAGTTTTTATGGCCAAAATGTGCTTTTCAGAGGCTGAAAAGCATGTTTTGGCCGAGTATGATAATTTTCATTAAAACTTGATTTCTATCACTTCGAATGATGCCAAATGAATAACTTACTTGAATTGGACCATTTTACACTATGTCCATTGTAGATTTGTGTCTCTGACAGTTCGTTTGGTTGCAGGGGACATATTCAGTTTTTATGGCCAAAATGTGCTTTTCAGGGGCTGAAAAGCATGTTTTGGCCGAGTATGATAATTTTCATTAAAACTTGATTTCTATCCATTCGAATGATGCCCAATGAATAACTTACTTGAATTGGACCATTTTACACTATGTCCATTGTAGATTTGTGTCTCCGACAGTTCGTTTGGTTGCAGGAGACATTTTCAGTTTTTATGGCCAAAATTGCTTTTCAAGAGGCTGAAAAGCATGTTTTGGCCGAGTATGATAATTTTCATTAAAACTTGATTTCTATCACTTCGAATGATGCCAAATGAATAATTTACTTGAATTGGACCATTTTACACTATGTCCATTGTAGATTTGTGTCTCCGACAGTTCGTTTGGTTGCAGGACACATTTTCAGTTTTTATGGCCAAAATGTGCTTTTCAGAGGCTGAAAAGCATGTTTTGGCAGAGTATGATAATTTTCATTAAAACTTAATTTCTATCACTTCGAATGATGCCAAATGAATAACTTACTTGAATTGGACCATTTTACACTATGTCCATTGTAGATTTGTGTCTCTGACAGTTCATTTGGTTGCAGGGGACATATTCAGTTTTTATGGCCAAAATGTGCTTTTCAGAGGCTGAAAAGCATGTTTTGGCCGAGTATGATAATTTACATTAAAACTTAATTTCTATCACTTCGAATGATGCCAAATGAATAACTTACTTGAATTGGACCATTTTACACTATGTCCATTGTAGATTTGTGTTTCTGACAGTTCGTTTGGTTGCAGGGGACATATTCAGTTTTTATGGCCAAAATGTGCTTTTCAGGGGCTGAAAAGCATGTTTTGGCCGAGTTTGATAATTTTCATTAAAACTTGATTTCTATCACTTCGATTGATGCCAAATGAATAACTTACTTGAATTGGACCATTTTACAATATGTCCATTGTAGATTTGTGTCTCCGACAGTTTGTTTGGTTGCAGGGGACATTTTCAGTTTTTATGGCCAAAATGTGCTTTTCAGAGGCTGAAAAGCATGTTTTGGCCGAGTATGATAATTTTCATTAAAACTTGATTTCTATCACTTCGAATGATGCCAAATGAATAAATTACTTGAATTGGACCATTTTACACTATGTCCATTGTAGATTTGTGTCTCCGACAGTTCGTTTGGTTGCAGGGGACATATTCAGTTTTTATGGCCAAAATTTGCTTTTCAGGGGCTGAAAAGCATGTTTTGGCCGAGTATGATAATTTTCATTAAAACTTGATTTCTATCACTTCGAATGATGCCAAATGAATAACTTACTTGAATTGGACCATTTTACACAATGTCCATTGTAGATTTGTGTCTCCGACAGTTCGTTTGGTTGCAGGACACATTTTCAGTTTTTATGGCCAAAATGTGCTTTTCAGAGGCTGAAAAGCATGTTTTGGCAGAGTATGATAATTTTCATTAAAACTTAATTTCTATCACTTCGAATGATGCCAAATGAATAATTTACTTGAATTGGACCATTTTACACTATGTCCATTGTAGATTTGTGTCTCCGACAGTTCGTTTGGTTGCAGGACACATTTTCAGTTTTTATGGCCAAAATGTGCTTTTCAGAGGCTGAAAAGCATGTTTTGGCAGAGTATGATAATTTTCATTAAAACTTAATTTCTATCACTTCGAATGATGCCAAATGAATAACTTACTTGAATTGGACCATTTTACACTATGTCCATTGTAGATTTGTGTCTCTGACAGTTCGTTTGGTTGCAGGGGACATATTCAGTTTTTATGGCCAAAATGTGCTTTTCAGAGGCTGAAAAGCATGTTTTGGCCGAGTATGATAATTTTCATTAAAACTTGATTTCTATCACTTCGAATGATGCCAAATGAATAACTTACTTGAATTGGACCATTTTACACTATGTCCATTGTAGATTTGTGTCTCTGACAGTTCGTTTGGTTGCAGTTGACATATTCAGTTTTTATGGCCAAAATGTGCTTTTCAGGGGCTGAAAAGCATGTTTTGGCCGAGTATGATAATTTTCATTAAAACTTGATTTCTATCCATTCGAATGATGCCCAATGAATAACTTACTTGAATTGGACCATTTTACACTATGTCCATTGTAGATTTGTGTCTCCGACAGTTCGTTTGGTTGCAGGAGACATTTTCAGTTTTTATGGCCAAAATTGCTTTTCAAGAGGCTGAAAAGCATGTTTTGGCCGAGTATGATAATTTTCATTAAAACTTGATTTCTATCACTTCGAATGATGCCAAATGAATAATTTACTTGAATTGGACCATTTTACACTATGTCCATTGTAGATTTGTGTCTCCGACAGTTCGTTTGGTTGCAGGACACATTTTCAGTTTTTATGGCCAAAATGTGCTTTTCAGAGGCTGAAAAGCATGTTTTGGCAGAGTATGATAATTTTCATTAAAACTTAATTTCTATCACTTCGAATGATGCCAAATGAATAACTTACTTGAATTGGACCATTTTACACTATGTCCATTGTAGATTTGTGTCTCTGACAGTTCGTTTGGTTGCAGGGGACATATTCAGTTTTTATGGCCAAAATGTGCTTTTCAGAGGCTGAAAAGCATGTTTTGGCCGAGTATGATAATTTACATTAAAACTTAATTTCTATCACTTCGAATGATGCCAAATGAATAACTTACTTGAATTGGACCATTTTACACTATGTCCATTGTAGATTTGTGTTTCTGACAGTTCGTTTGGTTGCAGGGGACATATTCAGTTTTTATGGCCAAAATGTGCTTTTCAGGGGCTGAAAAGCATGTTTTGGCCGAGTTTGATAATTTTCATTAAAACTTGATTTCTATCACTTCGATTGATGCCAAATGAATAACTTACTTGAATTGGACCATTTTACAATATGTCCATTGTAGATTTGTGTCTCCGACAGTTTGTTTGGTTGCAGGGGACATTTTCAGTTTTTATGGCCAAAATGTGCTTTTCAGAGGCTGAAAAGCATGTTTTGGCCGAGTATGATAATTTTCATTAAAACTTGATTTCTATCACTTCAAATGATGCCAAATGAATAATTTACTTGAATTGGACCATTTTACACTATGTCCATTGTAGATTTGTGTCTCTGACAGTTCGTTTGGTTGCAGGGGACATATTCAGTTTTTATGGCCAAAATGTGCTTTTCAGGGGCTGAAAAGCATGTTTTGGCCGAGTATGATAATTTTCATTAAAACTTGATTTCTATCCATTCGAATGATGCCCAATGAATAACTTACTTGAATTGGACCATTTTACACTATGTCCATTGTAGATTTGTGTCTCCGACAGTTCGTTTGGTTGCAGGGGACATATTCAGTTTTTAAGGCCATAATGTGCTTTTCAAGAGGCTGAAAAGCATGTTTTGGCCGAGTATGATAATTTTCATTAAAACTTGATTTCTATCACTTCGAATGATGCCAAATGAATAATTTACTTGAATTGGACCATTTTACACTATGTCCATTGTAGATTTGTGTCTCTGACAGTTCGTTTGGTTGCAGGGGACATATTCAGTTTTTATGGCCAAAATGTGCTTTTCAGAGGCTGAAAAGCATGTTTTGGCAGAGTATGATAATTTTCATTAAAACTTAATTTCTATCACTTCGAATGATGCCAAATGAATAATTTGCTTGAATTGGACCATTTTACACTATGTCCATTGTAGATTTGTGTCTCTGACAGTTCGTTTGGTTGCAGGGGACATATTCAGTTTTTAAGGCCAAAATGTGCTTTTCAGGGGCTGAAAAGCATGTTTTGGCCGAGTATGATAATTTTCATTAAAACTTGATTTCTATCACTTCGAATGATGCCAAATGAATAATTTACTTGAATTGGACCATTTTACACTATGTCCATTGTAGATTTGTGTCTCTGACAGTTCGTTTGGTTGCAGGGGACATATTCAGTTTTTATGGCCAAAATTTGCTTTTCAGGGGCTGAAAAGCATGTTTTGGCCGAGTATGATAATTTTCATTAAAACTTGATTTCTATCACTTCGAATGATGCCAAATGAATAACTTACTTGAATTGGACCATTTTACACAATGTCCATTGTAGATTTGTGTCTCCGACAGTTCGTTTGGTTGCAGGACACATTTTCAGTTTTTATGGCCAAAATGTGCTTTTCAGAGGCTGAAAAGCATGTTTTGGCAGAGTATGATAATTTTCATTAAAACTTAATTTCTATCACTTCGAATGATGCCAAATGAATAATTTACTTGAATTGGACCATTTTACACTATGTCCATTGTAGATTTGTTTCTCCGACAGTTCGTTTGGTTGCAGGACACATTTTCAGTTTTTATGGCCAAAATGTGCTTTTCAGAGGTTGAAAAGCATGTTTTGGCAGAGTATGATAATTTTCATTAAAACTTAATTTCTATCACTTCGAATGATGCCAAATGAATAACTTACTTGAATTGGACCATTTTACACTATGTCCATTGTAGATTTGTGTCTCTGACAGTTCGTTTGGTTGCAGGGGACATATTCAGTTTTTATGGCCAAAATGTGCTTTTCAGAGGCTGAAAAGCATGTTTTGGCCGAGTATGATAATTTTCATTAAAACTTGATTTCTATCACTTCGAATGATGCCAAATGAATAACTTACTTGAATTGGACCATTTTACACTATGTCCATTGTAGATTTGTGTCTCTGACAGTTCGTTTGGTTGCAGGGGACATATTCAGTTTTTATGGCCAAAATGTGCTTTTCAGGGGCTGAAAAGCATGTTTTGGCCGAGTATGATAATTTTCATTAAAACTTGATTTCTATCCATTCGAATGATGCCCAATGAATAACTTACTTGAATTGGACCATTTTACACTATGTCCATTGTAGATTTGTGTCTCCGACAGTTCGTTTGGTTGCAGGAGACATTTTCAGTTTTTATGGCCAAAATTGCTTTTCAAGAGGCTGAAAAGCATGTTTTGGCCGAGTATGATAATTTTCATTAAAACTTGATTTCTATCACTTCGAATGATGCCAAATGAATAATTTACTTGAATTGGACCATTTTACACTATGTCCATTGTAGATTTGTGTCTCCGACAGTTCGTTTGGTTGCAGGACACATTTTCAGTTTTTATGGCCAAAATGTGCTTTTCAGAGGCTGAAAAGCATGTTTTGGCAGAGTATGATAATTTTCATTAAAACTTAATTTCTATCACTTCGAATGATGCCAAATGAATAACTTACTTGAATTGGACCATTTTACACTATGTCCATTGTAGATTTGTGTCTCTGACAGTTCATTTGGTTGCAGGGGACATATTCAGTTTTTATGGCCAAAATGTGCTTTTCAGAGGCTGAAAAGCATGTTTTGGCCGAGTATGATAATTTACATTAAAACTTAATTTCTATCACTTCGAATGATGCCAAATGAATAACTTACTTGAATTGGACCATTTTACACTATGTCCATTGTAGATTTGTGTTTCTGACAGTTCGTTTGGTTGCAGGGGACATATTCAGTTTTTATGGCCAAAATGTGCTTTTCAGGGGCTGAAAAGCATGTTTTGGCCGAGTTTGATAATTTTCATTAAAACTTGATTTCTATCACTTCGATTGATGCCAAATGAATAACTTACTTGAATTGGACCATTTTACAATATGTCCATTGTAGATTTGTGTCTCCGACAGTTTGTTTGGTTGCAGGGGACATTTTCAGTTTTTATGGCCAAAATGTGCTTTTCAGAGGCTGAAAAGCATGTTTTGGCCGAGTATGATAATTTTCATTAAAACTTGATTTCTATCACTTCGAATGATGCCAAATGAATAAATTACTTGAATTGGACCATTTTACACTATGTCCATTGTAGATTTGTGTCTCCGACAGTTCGTTTGGTTGCAGGGGACATATTCAGTTTTTATGGCCAAAATTTGCTTTTCAGGGGCTGAAAAGCATGTTTTGGCCGAGTATGATAATTTTCATTAAAACTTGATTTCTATCACTTCGAATGATGCCAAATGAATAACTTACTTGAATTGGACCATTTTACACAATGTCCATTGTAGATTTGTGTCTCCGACAGTTCGTTTGGTTGCAGGACACATTTTCAGTTTTTATGGCCAAAATGTGCTTTTCAGAGGCTGAAAAGCATGTTTTGGCAGAGTATGATAATTTTCATTAAAACTTAATTTCTATCACTTCGAATGATGCCAAATGAATAATTTACTTGAATTGGACCATTTTACACTATGTCCATTGTAGATTTGTGTCTCCGACAGTTCGTTTGGTTGCAGGACACATTTTCAGTTTTTATGGCCAAAATGTGCTTTTCAGAGGCTGAAAAGCATGTTTTGGCAGAGTATGATAATTTTCATTAAAACTTAATTTCTATCACTTCGAATGATGCCAAATGAATAACTTACTTGAATTGGACCATTTTACACTATGTCCATTGTAGATTTGTGTCTCTGACAGTTCGTTTGGTTGCAGGGGACATATTCAGTTTTTATGGCCAAAATGTGCTTTTCAGAGGCTGAAAAGCATGTTTTGGCCGAGTATGATAATTTACATTAAAACTTAATTTCTATCACTTCGAATGATGCCAAATGAATAACTTACTTGAATTGGACCATTTTACACTATGTCCATTGTAGATTTGTGTTTCTGACAGTTCGTTTGGTTGCAGGGGACATATTCAGTTTTTATGGCCAAAATGTGCTTTTCAGGGGCTGAAAAGCATGTTTTGGCCGAGTTTGATAATTTTCATTAAAACTTGATTTCTATCACTTCGATTGATGCCAAATGAATAACTTACTTGAATTGGACCATTTTACAATATGTCCATTGTAGATTTGTGTCTCCGACAGTTTGTTTGGTTGCAGGGGACATTTTCAGTTTTTATGGCCAAAATGTGCTTTTCAGAGGCTGAAAAGCATGTTTTGGCCGAGTATGATAATTTTCATTAAAACTTGATTTCTATCACTTCAAATGATGCCAAATGAATAATTTACTTGAATTGGACCATTTTACACTATGTCCATTGTAGATTTGTGTCTCTGACAGTTCGTTTGGTTGCAGGGGACATATTCAGTTTTTATGGCCAAAATGTGCTTTTCAGGGGCTGAAAAGCATGTTTTGGCCGAGTTTGATAATTTTCATTAAAACTTGATTTCTATCACTTCGATTGATGCCAAATGAATAACTTACTTGAATTGGACCATTTTACAATATGTCCATTGTAGATTTGTGTCTCCGACAGTTTGTTTGGTTGCAGGGGACATTTTCAGTTTTTATGGCCAAAATGTGCTTTTCAGAGGCTGAAAAGCATGTTTTGGCCGAGTATGATAATTTTCATTAAAACTTGATTTCTATCACTTCAAATGATGCCAAATGAATAATTTACTTGAATTGGACCATTTTACACTATGTCCATTGTAGATTTGTGTCTCTGACAGTTCGTTTGGTTGCAGGGGACATATTCAGTTTTTATGGCCAAAATGTGCTTTTCAGGGGCTGAAAAGCATGTTTTGGCCGAGTATGATAATTTTCATTAAAACTTGATTTCTATCACTTCGAATGATGCCAAATGAATAATTTACTTGAATTGGACCATTTTACACTATGTCCATTGTAGATTTGTGTCTCCGACAGTTCGTTTGGTTGCAGGACACATTTTCAGTTTTTATGGCCAAAATGTGCTTTTCAGAGGCTGAAAAGCATGTTTTGGCAGAGTATGATAATTTTCATTAAAACTTAATTTCTATCACTTCGAATGATGCCAAATGAATAACTTACTTGAATTGGACAATTTTACACTATGTCCATTGTAGATTTGTGTCTCTGACAGTTCGTTTGGTTGCAGGGGACATATTCAGTTTTTATGGCCAAAATGTGCTTTTCAGAGGCTGAAAAGCATGTTTTGGCCGAGTATGATAATTTACATTAAAACTTAATTTCTATCACTTCGAATGATGCCAAATGAATAATTTACTTGAATTGGACCATTTTACACTATGTCCATTGTAGATTTGTGTCTCTGACAGTTCGTTTGGTTGCAGGGGACATATTCAGTTTTTATGGCCAAAATGTGCTTTTCAGGGGCTGAAAAGCACGTTTTGGCAGAGTATGATAATTTTCATTAAAACTTGATTTCTATCCATTCGAATGATGCCAAATGAATAACTTACTTGAATTTGACCATTTTACACTATGTCCATTGTAGATTTGTGTCTCCGACAGTTCGTTTGGTTGCAGGGGACATTTTCAGTTTTTATGGCCAAAATGTGCTTTTCAGAGGCTGAAAAGCATGTTTTGGCAGAGTATGATAATTTTCATTAAAATTTGATTTCTATCACTTCGAATGATGCCAAATGAATAATTTGCTTGAATTGGACCATTTTACACTATGTCCATTGTAGATTTGTGTCTCTGACAGTTCGTTTGGTTGCAGGGGACATTTTCAGTTTTTATGGCCAAAATGTGCTTTTCAGTGGCTGAAAAGCATGTTTTGGCCGAGTATGATAATTTTTATTAAAACTTGATTTCTATCACTTCGAATGATGCCAAATGAATAATTTACTTGAATTGGACCATTTTACACTATGTCCATTGTAGATTTGTGTCTCCGACAGTTCGTTTGGTTGCAGGACACATTTTCAGTTTTTATGGCCAAAATGTGCTTTTCAGAGGCTGAAAAGCATGTTTTGGCCGAGTATGATAATTTTCATTAAAACTTGATTTCTATCCATTCGAATGATGCCAAATGAATAACTTACTTGAATTGGACCATTTTACACTATGTCCATTGTAGATTTGTGTCTCTGACAGTTCGTTTGGTTGCAGGGGACATATTCAGTTTTTATGGCCAAAATGTGCTTTTCAGGGGCTGAAAAGCACGTTTTGGCAGAGTATGATAATTTTCATTAAAACTTGATTTCTATCACTTCGAATGATGCCAAATGAATAAATTACTTGAATTGGACCATTTTACACTATGTCCATTGTAGATTTGTGTCTCCGACAGTTCGTTTGGTTGCAGGGGACATATTCAGTTTTTATGGCCAAAATTTGCTTTTCAGGGGGTGAAAAGCATGTTTTGGCCGAGTATGATGATTTTCATTAAAACTTGATTTCTATCACTTCGAATGATGCCAAATGAATAACTTACTTGAATTGGACCATTTTACACAATGTCCATTGTAGATTTGTGTCTCCGACAGTTCGTTTGGTTGCAGGACACATTTTCAGTTTTTATGGCCAAAATGTGCTTTTCAGAGGCTGAAAAGCATGTTTTGGCAGAGTATGATAATTTTCATTAAAACTAAATTTCTATCACTTCGAATGATGCCAAATGAATAATTTACTTGAATTGGACCATTTTACACTATGTCCATTGTAGATTTGTGTCTCCGACAGTTCGTTTGGTTGCAGGACACATTTTCAGTTTTTATGGCCAAAATGTGCTTTTCAGAGGCTGAAAAGCATGTTTTGGCAGAGTATGATAATTTTCATTAAAACTTAATTTCTATCACTTCGAATGATGCCAAATGAATAACTTACTTGAATTGGACCATTTTACACTATGTCCATTGTAGATTTGTGTCTCTGACAGTTCGTTTGGTTGCAGGGGACATATTCAGTTTTTATGGCCAAAATGTGCTTTTCAGAGGCTGAAAAGCATGTTTTGGCCGAGTGTGATAATTTACATTAAAACTTAATTTCTATCACTTCGAATGATGCCAAATGAATAACTTACTTGAATTGGACCATTTTACACTATGTCCATTGTAGATTTGTGTTTCTGACAGTTCGTTTGGTTGCAGGGGACATATTCAGTTTTTATGGCCAAAATGTGCTTTTCAGGGGCTGAAAAGCATGTTTTGGCCGAGTTTGATAATTTTCATTAAAACTTGATTTCTATCACTTCGAATGATGCCAAATGAATAATTTACTTGAATTGGACCATTTTACACTATGTCCATTGTAGATTTGTGTCTCCGACAGTTCGTTTGGTTGCAGGACACATTTTCAGTTTTTATGGCCAAAATGTGCTTTTCAGAGGCTGAAAAGCATGTTTTGGCAGAGTATGATAATTTTCATTAAAACTTAATTTCTATCACTTCGAATGATGCCAAATGAATAACTTACTTGAATTGGACCATTTTACACTATGTCCATTGTAGATTTGTGTCTCTGACAGTTCGTTTGGTTGCAGGGGACATATTCAGTTTTTATGGCCAAAATGTGCTTTTCAGAGGCTGAAAAGCATGTTTTGGCCGAGTATGATAATTTACATTAAAACTTAATTTCTATCACTTCGAATGATGCCAAATGAATAATTTACTTGAATTGGACCATTTTACACTATGTCCATTGTAGATTTGTGTCTCTGACAGTTCGTTTGGTTGCAGGGGACATATTCAGTTTTTATGGCCAAAATGTGCTTTTCAGGGGCTGAAAAGCACGTTTTGGCAGAGTATGATAATTTTCATTAAAACTTGATTTCTATCCATTCGAATGATGCCAAATGAATAACTTACTTGAATTGGACCATTTTACACTATGTCCATTGTAGATTTGTGTCTCCGACAGTTCGTTTGGTTGCAGGGGACATTTTCAGTTTTTATGGCCAAAATGTGCTTTTCAGAGGCTGAAAAGCATGTTTTGGCAGAGTATGATAATTTTCATTAAAATTTGATTTCTATCACTTCGAATGATGCCAAATGAATAATTTGCTTGAATTGGACCATTTTACACTATGTCCATTGTAGATTTGTGTCTCTGACAGTTCGTTTGGTTGCAGGGGACATATTCAGTTTTTAAGGCCAAAATGTGCTTTTCAGGGGCTGAAAAGCATGTTTTGGCCGAGTATGATAATTTTCATTAAAACTTGATTTCTATCCATTCGAATGATGCCCAATGAATAACTTACTTGAATTGGACCATTTTACACTATGTCCATTGTAGATTTGTGTCTCTGACATTTCGTTTGGTTGCAGGGGACATATTCAGTTTTTATGGCCAAAATGTGCTTTTCAGGGGCTGAAAAGCACGTTTTGGCAGAGTATGATAATTTTCATTAAAAGTTGATTTCTATCCATTCGAATGATGCCAAATGAATAACTTACTTGAATTGGACCATTTTACACTATGTCCATTGTAGATTTGTGTCTCCGACAGTTCGTTTGGTTGCAGGGGACATATTCAGTTTTTAAGGCCAAAATGTGCTTTTCAGGGGCTGAAAAGCATGTTTTGGCCGAGTATGATAATTTTCATTAAAACTTGATTTCTATCCATTCGAATGATGCCAAATGAATAACTTACTTGAATTGGACCATTTTACACTATGTCCATTGTAGATTTGTGTCTCTGACAGTTCGTTTGGTTGCAGGGGACATATTCAGTTTTTATGGCCAAAATGTGCTTTTCAGGGGCTGAAAAGCATGTTTTGGCCGAGTATGATAATTTTCATTAAAACTTGATTTCTATCACTTCGAATGATGCCAAATGAATAAATTACTTGAATTGGACCATTTTACACTATGTCCATTGTAGATTTGTGTCTCCGACAGTTCGTTTGGTTGCAGGGGACATATTCAGTTTTTATGGCCAAAATGTGCTTTTCAGGGGCTGAAAAGCATGTTTTGGCCGAGTATGATAATTTTCATTAAAACTTGATTTCTATCACTTCGAATGATGCCAAATGAATAACTTACTTGAATTGGACCATTTTACACAATGTCCATTGTAGATTTGTGTCTCCGACAGTTCGTTGGTTGCAGGACACATTTTCAGTTTTTATGGCCAAAATGTACTTTTCAGAGGCTGAAAAGCATGTTTTGGCAGAGTATGATAATTTTCATTAAAACTTAATTTCTATCACTTCGAATGATGCCAAATGAATAACTTACTTGAATTGGACCATTTTACACTATGTCCATTGTAGATTTGTGTCTCTGACAGTTCGTTTGGTTGCAGGGGACATATTCAGTTTTTATGGCCAAAATGTGCTTTTCAGAGGCTGAAAAGCATGTTTTGGCCGAGTATGATAATTTACATTAAAACTTAATTTCTATCACTTCGAATGATGCCAAATGAATAACTTACTTGAATTGGACCATTTTACACTATGTCCATTGTAGATTTGTGTCTCCGACAGTTCGTTTGGTTGCAGGAGACATTTTCAGTTTTTATGGCCAAAATGTGCTTTTCAGAGGCTGAAAAGCATGTTTTGGCCGAGTATGATAATTTTCATTAAAACTTGATTTCTATCACTTCGAATGATGCCAAATGAATAATTTACTTGAATTGGACCATTTTACACTATGTCCATTGTAGATTTGTGTCTCTGACAGTTCGTTTGGTTGCAAGGGACATATTCAGTTTTTATGGCCAAAATGTGCTTTTCAGGGGCTGTAAAGCATGTTTTGGCCGAGTATGATAATTTTCATTAAAACTTGATTTCTATCACTTCGAATGATGCCAAATGAATAAATTACTTGAATTGGACCATTTTACACTATGTCCATTGTAGATTTGTGTCTCCGACAGTTCGTTTGGTTGCAGGGGACATATTCAGTTTTTATGGCCAAAATGTGCTTTTCAGGGGCTGAAAAGCATGTTTTGGCCGAGTATGATAATTTTCATTAAAACTTGATTTCTATCACTTCGAATGATGCCAAATGAATAACTTACTTGAATTGGACCATTTTACACTATGTCCATTGTAGATTTGTGTCTCCGACAGTTCGTTTGGTTGCAGGACACATTTTCAGTTTTTATGGCCAAAATGTGCTTTTCAGAGGCTGAAAAGCATGTTTTGGCAGAGTATGATAATTTTCATTAAAACTTAATTTCTATCACTTCGAATGATGCCAAATGAATAACTTACTTGAATTGGACCATTTTACACTATGTCCATTGTAGATTTGTGTCTCTGACAGTTCGTTTGGTTGCAGGGGACATATTCAGTTTTTATGGCCAAAATGTGCTTTTCAGAGGCTGAAAAGCATGTTTTGGCCGAGTATGATAATTTACATTAAAACTTAATTTCTATTTCTTCGAATGATGCCAAATGAATAACTTGCTTGAATTGGACCTTTTTACACTATGTCCATTGTAGATTTGTGTTTCTGACAGTTCGTTTGGTTGCAGGGGACATATTCAGTTTTTATGGCCAAAATGTGCTTTTCAGGGGCTGAAAAGCATGTTTTGGCCGAGTATGATAATTTTCATTAAAACTTAATTTCTATCACTTCGAATGATGCCAAATGAATAACTTACTTGAATTGGACCATTTTACAATATGTCCATTGTAGATTTGTGTCTCCGACAGTTCGTTTGGTTGCAGGGGACATATTCAGTTTTTATGGCCAAAATGTGCTTTTCAGAGGCTGAAAAGCATGTTTTGGCCGAGTATGATAATTTTCATTAAAACTTGATTTCTATCACTTCGAATGATGCCAAATGAATAATTTACTTGAATTGGACCATTTTACACTATGTCCATTGTAGATTTGTGTCTCTGACAGTTCGTTTGGTTGCAGGGGACATATTCAGTTTTTATGGCCAAAATGTGCTTTTCAGGGGCTGAAAAGCACGTTTTGGCAGAGTATGATAATTTACATTAAAACTTAATTTCTATCACTTCGAATGATGCCAAATGAATAACTTACTTGAATTGGACCATTTTACACTATGTCCATTGTAGATTTGTGTCTCCGACAGTTCGTTTGGTTGCAGGGGACATTTTCAGTTTTTATGGCCAAAATGTGCTTTTCAGAGGCTGAAAAGCATGTTTTGGCCGAGTATGATAATTTTCATTAAAACTTTATTTCTATCACTTCAAATGATGCCAAATGAATAATTTACTTGAATTGGACCATTTTACACTATGTCCATTGTAGATTTGTGTCTCTGACAGTTCGTTTGGTTGCAGGGGACATATTCAGTTTTTATGGCCAAAATGTGCTTTTCAGGGGCTGAAAAGCACGTTTTGGCAGAGTATGATAATTTTCATTAAAACTTGATTTCTATCCATTCGAATGATGCCAAATGAATAACTTACTTGAATTGGACCATTTTACACTATGTCCATTGTAGATTTGTGTCTCCGACAGTTCGTTTGGTTGCAGGGGACATTTTCAGTTTTTATGGCCAAAATGTGCTTTTCAGAGGCTGAAAAGCATGTTTTGGCAGAGTATGATAATTTTCATTAAAATTTGATTTCTATCACTTCGAATGATGCCAAATGAATAATTTGCTTGAATTGGACCATTTTACACTATGTCCATTGTAGATTTGTGTCTCTGACAGTTCGTTTGGTTGCAGGGGACATATTCAGTTTTTAAGGCCAAAATGTGCTTTTCAGGGGCTGAAAAGCATTTTTTGGCCGAGTATGATAATTTTCATTAAAACTTGATTTCTATCCATTCGAATGATGCCCAATGAATAACTTACTTGAATTGGACCATTTTACACTATGTCCATTGTAGATTTGTGTCTCCGACAGTTCGTTTGGTTGCAGGGGACATATTCAGTTTTTAAGGCCAAAATGTGCTTTTCAGGGGCTGAAAAGCATGTTTTGGCCGAGTATGATAATTTTCATTAAAACTTGATTTCTATCCATTCGAATGATGCCAAATGAATAACTTACTTGAATTGGACCATTTTACACTATGTCCATTGTAGATTTGTGTCTCTGACAGTTCGTTTGGTTGCAGGGGACATATTCAGTTTTTATGGCCAAAATGTGCTTTTCAGGGGCTGAAAAGCATGTTTTGGCCGAGTATGATAATTTTCATTAAAACTTGATTTCTATCACTTCGAATGATGCCAAATGAATAAATTACTTGAATTGGACCATTTTACACTATGTCCATTGTAGATTTGTGTCTCCGACAGTTCGTTTGGTTGCAGGGGACATATTCAGTTTTTATGGCCAAAATTTGCTTTTCAGGGGCTGAAAAGCATGTTTTGGCCGAGTATGATAATTTTCATTAAAACTTGATTTCTATCACTTCAAATGATGCCAAATGAATAACTTACTTGAATTGGACCATTTTACACAATGTCCATTGTAGATTTGTGTCTCCGACAGTTCGTTTGGTTGCAGGACACATTTTCAGTTTTTATGGCCAAAATGTGCTTTTCAGAGGCTGAAAAGCATGTTTTGGCAGAGTATGATAATTTTCATTAAAACTTAATTTCTATCACTTCGAATGATGCCAAATGAATAACTTACTTGAATTGGACCATTTTACACTATGTCCATTGTAGATTTGTGTCTCTGACAGTTCGTTTGGTTGCAGGGGACATATTCAGTTTTTATGGCCAAAATGTGCTTTTCAGAGGCTGAAAAGCATGTTTTTGCCGAGTATGATAATTTACATTAAAACTTAATTTCTATCACTTCGAATGATGCCAAATGAATAACTTACTTGAATTGGACCATTTTACACTATGTCCATTGTAGATTTGTGTCTCCGACAGTTCGTTTGGTTGCAGGAGACATTTTCAGTTTTTAAGGCCAAAATGTGCTTTTCAGAGGCTGAAAAGCATGTTTTGGCCGAGTATGATAATTTTCATTAAAACTTGATTTCTATCACTTCGAATGATGCCAAATGAATAATTTACTTGAATTGGACCATTTTACACTATGTCCATTGTAGATTTGTGTCTCTGACAGTTCGTTTGGTTGCAAGGGACATATTCAGTTTTTATGGCCAAAATGTGCTTTTCAGGGGCTGTAAATTATGTTTTGGCCGAGTATGATAATTTTCATTAAAACTTGATCTCTATCACTTCGAATGATGCCAAATGAATAACTTACTTGAATTGGACCATTTTACACTATGTCCATTGTAGATTTGTGTCTCCGACAGTTCGTTTGGTTGCAGGACACATTTTCAGTTTTTATGGCCAAAATGTGCTTTTCAGAGGCTGAAAAGCATGTTTTGGCAGAGTATGATAATTTTCATTAAAACTTAATTTCTATCAATTCGAATGATGCCAAATGAATAACTTACTTGAATTGGACCATTTTACACTATGTCCATTGTAGATTTGTGTCTCTGACAGTTCGTTTGGTTGCAGGGGACATATTCAGTTTTTATGGCCAAAATGTGCTTTTCAGAGGCTGAAAAGCATGTTTTGGCCGAGTATGATAATTTACATTAAAACTTAATTTCTATCACTTCGAATGATGCCAAATGAATAACTTACTTGAATTGGACCATTTTACACTATGTCCATTGTAGATTTGTGTTTCTGACAGTTCGTTTGGTTGCAGGGGACATATTCAGTTTTTATGGCCAAAACGTGCTTTTCAGGGGCTGAAAAGCATGTTTTGGCCGAGTTTGATAATTTACATTAAAACTTAATTTCTATCACTTCGAATGATGCCAAATGAATAACTTACTTGAATTGGACCATTTTACACTATGTCCATTGTAGATTTGTGTCTCCGACAGTTCGTTTGGTTGCAGGAGACATTTTCAGTTTTTATGGCCAAAATGTGCTTTTCAGAGGCTGAAAAGCATGTTTTGGCCGAGTATGATAATTTTCATTAAAACTTGATTTCTATCACTTCGAATGATGCCAAATGAATAATTTACTTGAATTGGACCATTTTACACTATGTCCATTGTAGATTTGTGTCTCTGACAGTTCGTTTGGTTGCAAGGGACATATTCAGTTTTTATGGCCAAAATGTGCTTTTCAGGGGCTGAAAAGCACGTTTTGGCAGAGTATGATAATTTTCATTAAAACTTGATTTCTATCCATTCGAATGATGCCAAATGAATAACTTACTTGAATTGGACCATTTTACACTATGTCCATTGTAGATTTGTGTCTCCGACAGTTCGTTTGGTTGCAGGGGACATATTCAGTTTTTAAGGCCATAATGTGCTTTTCAGGGGCTGAAAAGCATGTTTTGGCCGAGTATGATAATTTTCATTAAAACTTGATTTCTATCCATTCGAATGATGCCAAATGAATAACTTACTTGAATTGGACCATTTTACACTATGTCCATTGTAGATTTGTGTCTCTGACAGTTCGTTTGGTTGCAGGGGACATATTCAGTTTTTATGGCGAAAATTTGCTTTTCAGGGGCTGAAAAGCATGTTTTGGCCGAGTTTGATAATTTTCATTAAAACTTGATTTCTATCACTTCGATTGATGCCAAATGAATAACTTACTTGAATTGGACCATTTTACACTATGTCCATTGTAGATTTGTGTCTCCGACAGTTCGTTTGGTTGCAGGAGACATTTTCAGTTTTTATGGCCAAAATGTGCTTTTCAGAGGCTGAAAAGCATGTTTTGGCCGAGTATGATAATTTTCATTAAAACTTGATTTCTATCACTTCGAATGATGCCAAATGAATAATTTACTTGAATTGGACCATTTTACACTATGTCCATTGTAGATTTGTGTCTCTGACAGTTCGTTTGGTTGCAAGGGACATATTCAGTTTTTATGGCCAAAATGTGCTTTTCAGGGGCTGAAAAGCACGTTTTGGCAGAGTATGATAATTTTCATTAAAACTTGATTTCTATCCATTCGAATGATGCCAAATGAATAACTTACTTGAATTGGACCATTTTACACTATGTCCATTGTAGATTTGTGTCTCCGACAGTTCGTTTGGTTGCAGGGGACATATTCAGTTTTTAAGGCCATAATGTGCTTTTCAGGGGCTGAAAAGCATGTTTTGGCCGAGTATGATAATTTTCATTAAAACTTGATTTCTATCCATTCGAATGATGCCAAATGAATAACTTACTTGAATTGGACCATTTTACACTATGTCCATTGTAGATTTGTGTCTCTGACAGTTCGTTTGGTTGCAGGGGACATATTCAGTTTTTATGGCGAAAATTTGCTTTTCAGGGGCTGAAAAGCATGTTTTGGCCGAGTTTGATAATTTTCATTAAAACTTGATTTCTATCACTTCGATTGATGCCAAATGAATAACTTACTTGAATTGGACCATTTTACACTATGTCCATTGTAGATTTGTGTCTCTGACAGTTCGTTTGGTTGCAGGGGACATATTCAGTTTTTATGGCCAAAATGTGCTTTTCAGGGGCTGAAAAGCACGTTTTGGCAGAGTATGATAATTTTCATTAAAACTTGATTTCTATCACTTCGAATGATGCCAAATGAATAAATTACTTGAATTGGACCATTTTACACTATGTCCATTGTAGATTTGTGTCTCCGACAGTTCGTTTGGTTGCAGGGGACATATTCAGTTTTTATGGCCAAAATTTGCTTTTCAGGGGCTGAAAAGCATGTTTTGGCCGAGTATGATAATTTTCATTAAAACTTGATTTCTATCACTTCGAATGATGCCAAATGAATAACTTACTTGAATTGGACCATTTTACACAATGTCCATTGTAGATTTGTGTCTCCGACAGTTCGTTTGGTTGCAGGACACATTTTCAGTTTTTATGGCCAAAATGTGCTTTTCAGAGGCTGAAAAGCATGTTTTGGCAGAGTATGAAAATTTTCATTAAAACTTAATTTTTTATCACTTCGAATGATGCCAAATGAATAATTTACTTGAATTGGACCATTTTACACTATGTCCATTGTAGATTTGTGTCTCCGACAGTTCGTTTGGTTACAGGACACATTTTCAGTTTTTATGGCCAAAATGTGCTTTTCAGAGGCTGAAAAGCATGTTTTGGCAGAGTATGATAATTTTCATTAAAACTTAATTTCTATCACTTCGAATGATGCCAAATGAATAACTTACTTGAATTGGACCATTTTACACTATGTCCATTGTAGATTTGTGTCTCTGACAGTTCGTTTGGTTGCAGGGGACATATTCAGTTTTTATGGCCAAAATGTGCTTTTCAGAGGCTGAAAAGCATGTTTTGGCCGAGTATGATAATTTACATTAAAACTTAATTTCTATCACTTCGAATGATGCCAAATGAATAACTTACTTGAATTGGACCATTTTACACTATGTCCATTGTAGATTTGTGTTTCTGACAGTTCGTTTGGTTGCAGGGGACATATTCAGTTTTTATGGCCAAAATGTGCTTTTCAGGGGCTGAAAAGCATGTTTTGGCCGAGTTTGATAATTTTCATTAAATTTGATTTCTATCACTTCGAATGATGCCAAATGAATAATTTACTTGAATTGGACCATTTTACACTATGTCCATTGTAGATTTGTGTCTCTGACAGTTCGTTTGGTTGCAGGACACATTTTCAGTTTTTATGGCCAAAATGTGCTTTTCAGAGGCTGAAAAGCATGTTTTGGCAGAGTATGATAATTTTCATTAAAACTTAATTTCTATCACTTCGAATGATGCCAAATGAATAACTTACTTGAATTGGACCATTTTACACTATGTCCATTGTAGATTTGTGTCTCTGACAGTTCGTTTGGTTGCAGGGGACATATTCAGTTTTTATGGCCAAAATGTGCTTTTCAGAGGCTGAAAAGCATGTTTTGGCCGAGTATGATAATTTACATTAAAACTTAATTTCTATCACTTCGAATGATGCCAAATGAATAATTTACTTGAATTGGACCATTTTACACTATGTCCATTGTAGATTTGTGTCTCCGACAGTTCGTTTGGTTGCAGGACACATTTTCAGTTTTTATGGCCAAAATGTGCTTTTCAGAGGCTGAAAAGCATGTTTTGGCAGAGTATGACAATTTTCATTAAAACTTAATTTCTATCAATTCGAATGATGCCAAATGAATAACTTACTTGAATTGGACCATTTTACACTATGTCCATTGTAGATTTGTGTCTCTGACAGTTCGTTTGGTTGCAGGGGACATATTCAGTTTTTATGGCCAAAATGTGCTTTTCAGAGGCTGAAAAGCATGTTTTGGCCGAGTATGATAATTTACATTAAAACTTAATTTCTATCACTTCGAATGATGCCAAATGAATAACTTACTTGAATTGGACCATTTTACACTATGTCCATTGTAGATTTGTGTTTCTGACAGTTTGTTTGGTTGCAGGGGACATATTCAGTTTTTATGGCCAAAACGTGCTTTTCAGGGGCTGAAAAGCATGTTTTGGCCGAGTTTGATAATTTACATTAAAACTTAATTTCTATCACTTCGAATGATGCCAAATGAATAACTTACTTGAATTGGACCATTTTACACTATGTCCATTGTAGATTTGTGTCTCCGACAGTTCGTTTGGTTGCAGGAGACATTTTCAGTTTTTATGGCCAAAATGTGCTTTTCAGAGGCTGAAAAGCATGTTTTGGCCGAGTATGATAATTTTCATTAAAACTTGATTTCTATCACTTCGAATGATGCCAAATGAATAATTTACTTGAATTGGACCATTTTACACTATGTCCATTGTAGATTTGTGTCTCTGACAGTTCGTTTGGTTGCAAGGGACATATTCAGTTTTTATGGCCAAAATGTGCTTTTCAGGGGCTGAAAAGCACGTTTTGGCAGAGTATGATAATTTTCATTAAAACTTGATTTCTATCCATTCGAATGATGCCAAATGAATAACTTACTTGAATTGGACCATTTTACACTATGTCCATTGTAGATTTGTGTCTCCGACAGTTCGTTTGGTTGCAGGGGACATATTCAGTTTTTAAGGCCATAATGTGCTTTTCAGGGGCTGAAAAGCATGTTTTGGCCGAGTATGATAATTTTCATTAAAACTTGATTTCTATCCATTCGAATGATGCCAAATGAATAACTTACTTGAATTGGACCATTTTACACTATGTCCATTGTAGATTTGTGTCTCTGACAGTTCGTTTGGTTGCAGGGGACATATTCAGTTTTTATGGCGAAAATTTGCTTTTCAGGGGCTGAAAAGCATGTTTTGGCCGAGTTTGATAATTTTCATTAAAACTTGATTTCTATCACTTCGATTGATGCCAAATGAATAACTTACTTGAATTGGACCATTTTACACTATGTCCATTGTAGATTTGTGTCTCTGACAGTTCGTTTGGTTGCAGGGGACATTTTCAGTTTTTATGGCCAAAATGTGCTTTTCAGAGGCTGAAAAGCATGTTTTGGCAGAGTATGATAATTTTCATTAAAATTTGATTTCTATCACTTCGAATGATGCCAAATGAATAATTTGCTTGAATTGGACCATTTTACACTATGTCCATTGTAGATTTGTGTCTCTGACAGTTCGTTTGGTTGCAGGGGACATATTCAGTTTTTAAGGCCAAAATGTGCTTTTCAGGGGCTGAAAAGCATGTTTTGGCCGAGTATGATAATTTTCATTAAAACTTGATTTCTATCCATTCGAATGATGCCCAATGAATAACTTACTTGAATTGGACCATTTTACACTATGTCCATTGTAGATTTGTGTCTCTGACATTTCGTTTGGTTGCAGGGGACATATTCAGTTTTTATGGCCAAAATGTGCTTTTCAGGGGCTGAAAAGCACGTTTTGGCAGAGTATGATAATTTTCATTAAAAGTTGATTTCTATCCATTCGAATGATGCCAAATGAATAACTTACTTGAATTGGACCATTTTACACTATGTCCATTGTAGATTTGTGTCTCCGACAGTTCGTTTGGTTGCAGGGGACATATTCAGTTTTTAAGGCCAAAATGTGCTTTTCAGGGGCTGAAAAGCATGTTTTGGCCGAGTATGATAATTTTCATTAAAACTTGATTTCTATCCATTCGAATGATGCCAAATGAATAACTTACTTGAATTGGACCATTTTACACTATGTCCATTGTAGATTTGTGTCTCTGACAGTTCGTTTGGTTGCAGGGGACATATTCAGTTTTTATGGCCAAAATGTGCTTTTCAGGGGCAGAAAAGCATGTTTTGGCCGAGTATGATAATTTTCATTAAAACTTGATTTCTATCACTTCGAATGATGCCAAATGAATAAATTACTTGAATTGGACCATTTTACACTATGTCCATTGTAGATTTGTGTCTCCGACAGTTCGTTTGGTTGCAGGGGACATATTCAGTTTTTATGGCCAAAATTTGCTTTTCAGGGGCTGAAAAGCATGTTTTGGCCGAGTATGATAATTTTCATTAAAACTTGATTTCTATCACTTCGAATGATGCCAAATGAATAACTTACTTGAATTGGACCATTTTACACAATGTCCATTGTAGATTTGTGTCTCCGACAGTTCGTTGGTTGCAGGACACATTTTCAGTTTTTATGGCCAAAATGTACTTTTCAGAGGCTGAAAAGCATGTTTTGGCAGAGTATGATAATTTTCATTAAAACTTAATTTCTATCACTTCGAATGATGCCAAATGAATAACTTACTTGAATTGGACCATTTTACACTATGTCCATTGTAGATTTGTGTCTCCGACAGTTCGTTTGGTTGCAGGACACATTTTCAGTTTTTATGGCCAAAATGTGCTTTTCAGAGGCTGAAAAGCATGTTTTGGCAGAGTATGATAATTTTCATTAAAACTTAATTTCTATCACTTCGAATGATGCCAAATGAATAACTTACTTGAATTGGACCATTTTACACTATGTCCATTGTAGATTTGTGTCTCTGACAGTTCGTTTGGTTGCAGGGGACATATTCAGTTTTTATGGCCAAAATGTGCTTTTCAGAGGCTGAAAAGCATGTTTTGGCCGAGTATGATAATTTACATTAAAACTTAATTTCTATCACTTCGAATGATGCCAAATGAATAACTTACTTGAATTGGACCATTTTACACTATGTCCATTGTAGATTTGTGTTTCTGACAGTTCGTTTGGTTGCAGGGGACATATTCAGTTTTTATGGCCAAAATGTGCTTTTCAGGGGCTGAAAAGCATGTTTTGGCCGAGTTTGATAATTTTCATTAAAACTTGATTTCTATCACTTCGAATGATGCCAAATGAATAATTTACTTGAATTGGACCATTTTACACTATGTCCATTGTAGATTTGTGTCTCCGACAGTTCGTTTGGTTGCAGGACACATTTTCAGTTTTTATGGCCAAAATGTGCTTTTCAGAGGCTGAAAAGCATGTTTTGGCAGAGTATGATAATTTTCATTAAAACTTGATTTCTATCACTTCGAATGATGCCAAATGAATAAATTACTTGAATTGGACCATTTTACACTATGTCCATTGTAGATTTGTGTCTCCGACAGTTCGTTTGGTTGCAGGGGACATATTCAGTTTTTATGGCCAAAATTTGCTTTTCAGGGGCTGAAAAGCATGTTTTGGCCGAGTATGATAATTTTCATTAAAACTTGATTTCTATCACTTCAAATGATGCCAAATGAATAACTTACTTGAATTGGACCATTTTACACAATGTCCATTGTAGATTTGTGTCTCCGACAGCTCGTTTGGTTGCAGGACACATTTTCAGTTTTTATGGCCAAAATGTGCTTTTCAGAGGCTGAAAAGCATGTTTTGGCAGAGTATGATAATTTTCATTAAAACTTAATTTCTATCACTTCGAATGATGCCAAATGAATAACTTACTTGAATTGGACCATTTTACACTATGTCCATTATAGATTTGTGTCTCTGACAGTTCATTTGGTTGCAGGGGACATATTCAGTTTTTATGGCCAAAATGTGCTTTTCAGGGGCTGTAAATTATGTTTTGGCCGAGTATGATAATTTTCATTAAAACTTGATCTCTATCACTTCGAATGATGCCAAATGAATAACTTACTTGAATTGGACCATTTTACACTATGTCCATTGTAGATTTGTGTCTCCGACAGTTCGTTTGGTTGCAGGACACATTTTCAGTTTTTATGGCCAAAATGTGCTTTTCAGAGGCTGAAAAGCATGTTTTGGCAGAGTATGACAATTTTCATTAAAACTTAATTTCTATCAATTCGAATGATGCCAAATGAATAACTTACTTGAATTGGACCATTTTACACTATGTCCATTGTAGATTTGTGTCTCTGACAGTTCGTTTGGTTGCAGGGGACATATTCAGTTTTTATGGCCAAAATGTGCTTTTCAGAGGCTGAAAAGCATGTTTTGGCCGAGTATGATAATTTACATTAAAACTTAATTTCTATCACTTCGAATGATGCCAAATGAATAACTTACTTGAATTGGACCATTTTACACTATGTCCATTGTAGATTTGTGTTTCTGACAGTTCGTTTGGTTGCAGGGGACATATTCAGTTTTTATGGCCAAAACGTGCTTTTCAGGGGCTGAAAAGCATGTTTTGGCCGAGTTTGATAATTTACATTAAAACTTAATTTCTATCACTTCGAATGATGCCAAATGAATAACTTACTTGAATTGGACCATTTTACACTATGTCCATTGTAGATTTGTGTCTCCGACAGTTCGTTTGGTTGCAGGAGACATTTTCAGTTTTTATGGCCAAAATGTGCTTTTCAGAGGCTGAAAAGCATGTTTTGGCCGAGTATGATAATTTTCATTAAAACTTGATTTCTATCACTTCGAATGATGCCAAATGAATAATTTACTTGAATTGGACCATTTTACACTATGTCCATTGTAGATTTGTGTCTCTGACAGTTCGTTTGGTTGCAAGGGACATATTCAGTTTTTATGGCCAAAATGTGCTTTTCAGGGGCTGAAAAGCACGTTTTGGCAGAGTATGATAATTTTCATTAAAACTTGATTTCTTGATTTCTATCCATTCGAATGATGCCAAATGAATAACTTACTTGAATTGGACCATTTTACACTATGTCCATTGTAGATTTGTGTCTCCGACAGTTCGTTTGGTTGCAGGGGACATATTCAGTTTTTAAGGCCATAATGTGCTTTTCAGGGGCTGAAAAGCATGTTTTGGCCGAGTATGATAATTTTCATTAAAACTTGATTTCTATCCATTCGAATGATGCCAAATGAATAACTTACTTGAATTGGACCATTTTACACTATGTCCATTGTAGATTTGTGTCTCTGACAGTTCGTTTGGTTGCAGGGGACATATTCAGTTTTTATGGCGAAAATTTGCTTTTCAGGGGCTGAAAAGCATGTTTTGGCCGAGTTTGATAATTTTCATTAAAACTTGATTTCTATCACTTCGATTGATGCCAAATGAATAAATTACTTGAATTGGACCATTTTACACTATGTCCATTGTAGATTTGTGTCTCTGACAGTTCGTTTGGTTGCAGGGGACATATTCAGTTTTTATGGCCAAAATGTGCTTTTCAGGGGCTGAAAAGCACGTTTTGGCAGAGTATGATAATTTTCATTAAAACTTGATTTCTATCACTTCGAATGATGCCAAATGAATAAATTACTTGAATTGGACCATTTTACACTATGTCCATTGTAGATTTGTGTCTCCGACAGTTCGTTTGGTTGCAGGGGACATATTCAGTTTTTATGGCCAAAATTTGCTTTTCAGGGGCTGAAAAGCATGTTTTGGCCGAGTATGATAATTTTCATTAAAACTTGATTTCTATCACTTCGAATGATGCCAAATGAATAACTTACTTGAATTGGACCATTTTACACAATGTCCATTGTAGATTTGTGTCTCCGACAGTTCGTTTGGTTGCAGGACACATTTTCAGTTTTTATGGCCAAAATGTGCTTTTCAGAGGCTGAAAAGCATGTTTTGGCAGAGTATGATAATTTTCATTAAAACTTAATTTCTATCACTTCGAATGATGCCAAATGAATAATTTACTTGAATTGGACCATTTTACACTATGTCCATTGTAGATTTGTGTCTCCGACAGTTCGTTTGGTTACAGGACACATTTTCAGTTTTTATGGCCAAAATGTGCTTTTCAGAGGCTGAAAAGCATGTTTTGGCAGAGTATGATAATTTTCATTAAAACTTAATTTCTATCACTTCGAATGATGCCAAATGAATAACTTACTTGAATTGGACCATTTTACACTATGTCCATTGTAGATTTGTGTCTCTGACAGTTCGTTTGGTTGCAGGGGACAAATTCAGTTTTTATGGCCAAAATGTGCTTTTCAGAGGCTGAAAAGCATGTTTTGGCCGAGTGTGATAATTTACATTAAAACTTAATTTCTATCACTTCGAATGATGCCAAATGAATAACTTACTTGAATTGGACCATTTTACACTATGTCCATTGTAGATTTGTGTTTCTGACAGTTCGTTTGGTTGCAGGGGACATATTCAGTTTTTATGGCCAAAATGTGCTTTTCAGGGGCTGAAAAGCATGTTTTGGCCGAGTTTGATAATTTTCATTAAAACTTGATTTCTATCACTTCGAATGATGCCAAATGAATAATTTACTTGAATTGGACCATTTTACACTATGTCCATTGTAGATTTGTGTCTCTGACAGTTCGTTTGGTTGCAGGACACATTTTCAGTTTTTATGGCCAAAATGTGCTTTTCAGAGGCTGAAAAGCATGTTTTGGCAGAGTATGATAATTTTCATTAAAACTTAATTTCTATCACTTCGAATGATGCCAAATGAATAACTTACTTGAATTGGACCATTTTACACTATGTCCATTGTAGATTTGTGTCTCTGACAGTTCGTTTGGTTGCAGGGGACATATTCAGTTTTTATGGCCAAAATGTGCTTTTCAGAGGCTGAAAAGCATGTTTTGGCCGAGTATGATAATTTACATTAAAACTTAATTTCTATCACTTCGAATGATGCCAAATGAATAATTTACTTGAATTGGACCATTTTACACTATGTCCATTGTAGATTTGTGTCTCCGACAGTTCGTTTGGTTGCAGGACACATTTTCAGTTTTTATGGCCAAAATGTGCTTTTCAGAGGCTGAAAAGCATGTTTTGGCAGAGTATGACAATTTTCATTAAAACTTAATTTCTATCAATTCGAATGATGCCAAATGAATAACTTACTTGAATTGGACCATTTTACACTATGTCCATTGTAGATTTGTGTCTCTGACAGTTCGTTTGGTTGCAGGGGACATATTCAGTTTTTATGGCCAAAATGTGCTTTTCAGAGGCTGAAAAGCATGTTTTGGCCGAGTATGATAATTTACATTAAAACTTAATTTCTATCACTTCGAATGATGCCAAATGAATAACTTACTTGAATTGGACCATTTTACACTATGTCCATTGTAGATTTGTGTTTCTGACAGTTTGTTTGGTTGCAGGGGACATATTCAGTTTTTATGGCCAAAACGTGCTTTTCAGGGGCTGAAAAGCATGTTTTGGCCGAGTTTGATAATTTACATTAAAACTTAATTTCTATCACTTCGAATGATGCCAAATGAATAACTTACTTGAATTGGACCATTTTACACTATGTCCATTGTAGATTTGTGTCTCCGACAGTTCGTTTGGTTGCAGGAGACATTTTCAGTTTTTATGGCCAAAATGTGCTTTTCAGAGGCTGAAAAGCATGTTTTGGCCGAGTATGATAATTTTCATTAAAACTTGATTTCTATCACTTCGAATGATGCCAAATGAATAATTTACTTGAATTGGACCATTTTACACTATGTCCATTGTAGATTTGTGTCTCTGACAGTTCGTTTGGTTGCAAGGGACATATTCAGTTTTTATGGCCAAAATGTGCTTTTCAGGGGCTGAAAAGCACGTTTTGGCAGAGTATGATAATTTTCATTAAAACTTGATTTCTATCCATTCGAATGATGCCAAATGAATAACTTACTTGAATTGGACCATTTTACACTATGTCCATTGTAGATTTGTGTCTCCGACAGTTCGTTTGGTTGCAGGGGACATATTCAGTTTTTAAGGCCATAATGTGCTTTTCAGGGGCTGAAAAGCATGTTTTGGCCGAGTATGATAATTTTCATTAAAACTTGATTTCTATCCATTCGAATGATGCCAAATGAATAACTTACTTGAATTGGACCATTTTACACTATGTCCATTGTAGATTTGTGTCTCTGACAGTTCGTTTGGTTGCAGGGGACATATTCAGTTTTTATGGCGAAAATTTGCTTTTCAGGGGCTGAAAAGCATGTTTTGGCCGAGTTTGATAATTTTCATTAAAACTTGATTTCTATCACTTCGATTGATGCCAAATGAATAACTTACTTGAATTGGACCATTTTACACTATGTCCATTGTAGATTTGTGTCTCTGACAGTTCGTTTGGTTGCAGGGGACATTTTCAGTTTTTATGGCCAAAATGTGCTTTTCAGAGGCTGAAAAGCATGTTTTGGCAGAGTATGATAATTTTCATTAAAATTTGATTTCTATCACTTCGAATGATGCCAAATGAATAATTTGCTTGAATTGGACCATTTTACACTATGTCCATTGTAGATTTGTGTCTCTGACAGTTCGTTTGGTTGCAGGGGACATATTCAGTTTTTAAGGCCAAAATGTGCTTTTCAGGGGCTGAAAAGCATGTTTTGGCCGAGTATGATAATTTTCATTAAAACTTGATTTCTATCCATTCGAATGATGCCCAATGAATAACTTACTTGAATTGGACCATTTTACACTATGTCCATTGTAGATTTGTGTCTCTGACATTTCGTTTGGTTGCAGGGGACATATTCAGTTTTTATGGCCAAAATGTGCTTTTCAGGGGCTAAAAAGCACGTTTTGGCAGAGTATGATAATTTTCATTAAAAGTTGATTTCTATCCATTCGAATGATGCCAAATGAATAACTTACTTGAATTGGACCATTTTACACTATGTCCATTGTAGATTTGTGTCTCCGACAGTTCGTTTGGTTGCAGGGGACATATTCAGTTTTTAAGGCCAAAATGTGCTTTTCAGGGGCTGAAAAGCATGTTTTGGCCGAGTATGATAATTTTCATTAAAACTTGATTTCTATCCATTCGAATGATGCCAAATGAATAACTTACTTGAATTGGACCATTTTACACTATGTCCATTGTAGATTTGTGTCTCTGACAGTTCGTTTGGTTGCAGGGGACATATTCAGTTTTTATGGCCAAAATGTGCTTTTCAGGGGCAGAAAAGCATGTTTTGGCCGAGTATGATAATTTTCATTAAAACTTGATTTCTATCACTTCGAATGATGCCAAATGAATAAATTACTTGAATTGGACCATTTTACACTATGTCCATTGTAGATTTGTGTCTCTGACAGTTCGTTTGGTTGCAGGGGACATATTCAGTTTTTATGGCCAAAATGTGCTTTTCAGAGGCTGAAAAGCATGTTTTGGCCGAGTATGATAATTTACATTAAAACTTAATTTCTATCACTTCGAATGATGCCAAATGAATAACTTACTTGAATTGGACCATTTTACACTATGTCCATTGTAGATTTGTGTTTCTGACAGTTCGTTTGGTTGCAGGGGACATATTCAGTTTTTATGGCCAAAATGTGCTTTTCAGGGGCTGAAAAGCATGTTTTGGCCGAGTTTGATAATTTTCATTAAAACTTGATTTCTATCACTTCGAATGATGCCAAATGAATAATTTACTTGAATTGGACCATTTTACACTATGTCCATTGTAGATTTGTGTCTCCGACAGTTCGTTTGGTTGCAGGACACATTTTCAGTTTTTATGGCCAAAATGTGCTTTTCAGAGGCTGAAAAGCATGTTTTGGCAGAGTATGATAATTTTCATTAAAACTTGATTTCTATCACTTCGAATGATGCCAAATGAATAAATTACTTGAATTGGACCATTTTACACTATGTCCATTGTAGATTTGTGTCTCCGACAGTTCGTTTGGTTGCAGGGGACATATTCAGTTTTTATGGCCAAAATTTGCTTTTCAGGGGCTGAAAAGCATGTTTTGGCCGAGTATGATAATTTTCATTAAAACTTGATTTCTATCACTTCAAATGATGCCAAATGAATAACTTACTTGAATTGGACCATTTTACACAATGTCCATTGTAGATTTGTGTCTCCGACAGCTCGTTTGGTTGCAGGACACATTTTCAGTTTTTATGGCCAAAATGTGCTTTTCAGAGGCTGAAAAGCATGTTTTGGCAGAGTATGATAATTTTCATTAAAACTTAATTTCTATCACTTCGAATGATGCCAAATGAATAACTTACTTGAATTGGACCATTTTACACTATGTCCATTGTAGATTTGTGTCTCTGACAGTTCATTTGGTTGCAGGGGACATATTCAGTTTTTATGGCCAAAATGTGCTTTTCAGGGGCTGTAAATTATGTTTTGGCCGAGTATGATAATTTTCATTAAAACTTGATCTCTATCACTTCGAATGATGCCAAATGAATAACTTACTTGAATTGGACCATTTTACACTATGTCCATTGTAGATTTGTGTCTCCGACAGTTCGTTTGGTTGCAGGACACATTTTCAGTTTTTATGGCCAAAATGTGCTTTTCAGAGGCTGAAAAGCATGTTTTGGCAGAGTATGACAATTTTCATTAAAACTTAATTTCTATCAATTCGAATGATGCCAAATGAATAACTTACTTGAATTGGACCATTTTACACTATGTCCATTGTAGATTTGTGTCTCTGACAGTTCGTTTGGTTGCAGGGGACATATTCAGTTTTTATGGCCAAAATGTGCTTTTCAGAGGCTGAAAAGCATGTTTTGGCCGAGTATGATAATTTACATTAAAACTTAATTTCTATCACTTCGAATGATGCCAAATGAATAACTTACTTGAATTGGACCATTTTACACTATGTCCATTGTAGATTTGTGTTTCTGACAGTTCGTTTGGTTGCAGGGGACATATTCAGTTTTTATGGCCAAAACGTGCTTTTCAGGGGCTGAAAAGCATGTTTTGGCCGAGTTTGATAATTTACATTAAAACTTAATTTCTATCACTTCGAATGATGCCAAATGAATAACTTACTTGAATTGGACCATTTTACACTATGTCCATTGTAGATTTGTGTCTCCGACAGTTCGTTTGGTTGCAGGAGACATTTTCAGTTTTTATGGCCAAAATGTGCTTTTCAGAGGCTGAAAAGCATGTTTTGGCCGAGTATGATAATTTTCATTAAAACTTGATTTCTATCACTTCGAATGATGCCAAATGAATAATTTACTTGAATTGGACCATTTTACACTATGTCCATTGTAGATTTGTGTCTCTGACAGTTCGTTTGGTTGCAAGGGACATATTCAGTTTTTATGGCCAAAATGTGCTTTTCAGGGGCTGAAAAGCACGTTTTGGCAGAGTATGATAATTTTCATTAAAACTTGATTTCTTGATTTCTATCCATTCGAATGATGCCAAATGAATAACTTACTTGAATTGGACCATTTTACACTATGTCCATTGTAGATTTGTGTCTCCGACAGTTCGTTTGGTTGCAGGGGACATATTCAGTTTTTAAGGCCATAATGTGCTTTTCAGGGGCTGAAAAGCATGTTTTGGCCGAGTATGATAATTTTCATTAAAACTTGATTTCTATCCATTCGAATGATGCCAAATGAATAACTTACTTGAATTGGACCATTTTACACTATGTCCATTGTAGATTTGTGTCTCTGACAGTTCGTTTGGTTGCAGGGGACATATTCAGTTTTTATGGCGAAAATTTGCTTTTCAGGGGCTGAAAAGCATGTTTTGGCCGAGTTTGATAATTTTCATTAAAACTTGATTTCTATCACTTCGATTGATGCCAAATGAATAAATTACTTGAATTGGACCATTTTACACTATGTCCATTGTAGATTTGTGTCTCTGACAGTTCGTTTGGTTGCAGGGGACATATTCAGTTTTTATGGCCAAAATGTGCTTTTCAGGGGCTGAAAAGCACGTTTTGGCAGAGTATGATAATTTTCATTAAAACTTGATTTCTATCACTTCGAATGATGCCAAATGAATAAATTACTTGAATTGGACCATTTTACACTATGTCCATTGTAGATTTGTGTCTCCGACAGTTCGTTTGGTTGCAGGGGACATATTCAGTTTTTATGGCCAAAATTTGCTTTTCAGGGGCTGAAAAGCATGTTTTGGCCGAGTATGATAATTTTCATTAAAACTTGATTTCTATCACTTCGAATGATGCCAAATGAATAACTTACTTGAATTGGACCATTTTACACAATGTCCATTGTAGATTTGTGTCTCCGACAGTTCGTTTGGTTGCAGGACACATTTTCAGTTTTTATGGCCAAAATGTGCTTTTCAGAGGCTGAAAAGCATGTTTTGGCAGAGTATGATAATTTTCATTAAAACTTAATTTCTATCACTTCGAATGATGCCAAATGAATAATTTACTTGAATTGGACCATTTTACACTATGTCCATTGTAGATTTGTGTCTCCGACAGTTCGTTTGGTTACAGGACACATTTTCAGTTTTTATGGCCAAAATGTGCTTTTCAGAGGCTGAAAAGCATGTTTTGGCAGAGTATGATAATTTTCATTAAAACTTAATTTCTATCACTTCGAATGATGCCAAATGAATAACTTACTTGAATTGGACCATTTTACACTATGTCCATTGTAGATTTGTGTCTCTGACAGTTCGTTTGGTTGCAGGGGACAAATTCAGTTTTTATGGCCAAAATGTGCTTTTCAGAGGCTGAAAAGCATGTTTTGGCCGAGTGTGATAATTTACATTAAAACTTAATTTCTATCACTTCGAATGATGCCAAATGAATAACTTACTTGAATTGGACCATTTTACACTATGTCCATTGTAGATTTGTGTTTCTGACAGTTCGTTTGGTTGCAGGGGACATATTCAGTTTTTATGGCCAAAATGTGCTTTTCAGGGGCTGAAAAGCATGTTTTGGCCGAGTTTGATAATTTTCATTAAAACTTGATTTCTATCACTTCGAATGATGCCAAATGAATAATTTACTTGAATTGGACCATTTTACACTATGTCCATTGTAGATTTGTGTCTCTGACAGTTCGTTTGGTTGCAGGACACATTTTCAGTTTTTATGGCCAAAATGTGCTTTTCAGAGGCTGAAAAGCATGTTTTGGCAGAGTATGATAATTTTCATTAAAACTTAATTTCTATCACTTCGAATGATGCCAAATGAATAACTTACTTGAATTGGACCATTTTACACTATGTCCATTGTAGATTTGTGTCTCTGACAGTTCGTTTGGTTGCAGGGGACATATTCAGTTTTTATGGCCAAAATGTGCTTTTCAGAGGCTGAAAAGCATGTTTTGGCCGAGTATGATAATTTACATTAAAACTTAATTTCTATCACTTCGAATGATGCCAAATGAATAATTTACTTGAATTGGACCATTTTACACTATGTCCATTGTAGATTTGTGTCTCCGACAGTTCGTTTGGTTGCAGGACACATTTTCAGTTTTTATGGCCAAAATGTGCTTTTCAGAGGCTGAAAAGCATGTTTTGGCAGAGTATGACAATTTTCATTAAAACTTAATTTCTATCAATTCGAATGATGCCAAATGAATAACTTACTTGAATTGGACCATTTTACACTATGTCCATTGTAGATTTGTGTCTCTGACAGTTCGTTTGGTTGCAGGGGACATATTCAGTTTTTATGGCCAAAATGTGCTTTTCAGAGGCTGAAAAGCATGTTTTGGCCGAGTATGATAATTTACATTAAAACTTAATTTCTATCACTTCGAATGATGCCAAATGAATAACTTACTTGAATTGGACCATTTTACACTATGTCCATTGTAGATTTGTGTTTCTGACAGTTTGTTTGGTTGCAGGGGACATATTCAGTTTTTATGGCCAAAACGTGCTTTTCAGGGGCTGAAAAGCATGTTTTGGCCGAGTTTGATAATTTACATTAAAACTTAATTTCTATCACTTCGAATGATGCCAAATGAATAACTTACTTGAATTGGACCATTTTACACTATGTCCATTGTAGATTTGTGTCTCCGACAGTTCGTTTGGTTGCAGGAGACATTTTCAGTTTTTATGGCCAAAATGTGCTTTTCAGAGGCTGAAAAGCATGTTTTGGCCGAGTATGATAATTTTCATTAAAACTTGATTTCTATCACTTCGAATGATGCCAAATGAATAATTTACTTGAATTGGACCATTTTACACTATGTCCATTGTAGATTTGTGTCTCTGACAGTTCGTTTGGTTGCAAGGGACATATTCAGTTTTTATGGCCAAAATGTGCTTTTCAGGGGCTGAAAAGCACGTTTTGGCAGAGTATGATAATTTTCATTAAAACTTGATTTCTATCCATTCGAATGATGCCAAATGAATAACTTACTTGAATTGGACCATTTTACACTATGTCCATTGTAGATTTGTGTCTCCGACAGTTCGTTTGGTTGCAGGGGACATATTCAGTTTTTAAGGCCATAATGTGCTTTTCAGGGGCTGAAAAGCATGTTTTGGCCGAGTATGATAATTTTCATTAAAACTTGATTTCTATCCATTCGAATGATGCCAAATGAATAACTTACTTGAATTGGACCATTTTACACTATGTCCATTGTAGATTTGTGTCTCTGACAGTTCGTTTGGTTGCAGGGGACATATTCAGTTTTTATGGCGAAAATTTGCTTTTCAGGGGCTGAAAAGCATGTTTTGGCCGAGTTTGATAATTTTCATTAAAACTTGATTTCTATCACTTCGATTGATGCCAAATGAATAACTTACTTGAATTGGACCATTTTACACTATGTCCATTGTAGATTTGTGTCTCTGACAGTTCGTTTGGTTGCAGGGGACATTTTCAGTTTTTATGGCCAAAATGTGCTTTTCAGAGGCTGAAAAGCATGTTTTGGCAGAGTATGATAATTTTCATTAAAATTTGATTTCTATCACTTCGAATGATGCCAAATGAATAATTTGCTTGAATTGGACCATTTTACACTATGTCCATTGTAGATTTGTGTCTCTGACAGTTCGTTTGGTTGCAGGGGACATATTCAGTTTTTAAGGCCAAAATGTGCTTTTCAGGGGCTGAAAAGCATGTTTTGGCCGAGTATGATAATTTTCATTAAAACTTGATTTCTATCCATTCGAATGATGCCCAATGAATAATTTACTTGAATTGGACCATTTTACACTATGTCCATTGTAGATTTGTGTCTCTGACAGTTCGTTTGGTTGCAAGGGACATATTCAGTTTTTATGGCCAAAATGTGCTTTTCAGGGGCTGAAAAGCACGTTTTGGCAGAGTATGATAATTTTCATTAAAACTTGATTTCTATCCATTCGAATGATGCCAAATGAATAACTTACTTGAATTGGACCATTTTACACTATGTCCATTGTAGATTTGTGTCTCCGACAGTTCGTTTGGTTGCAGGGGACATATTCAGTTTTTAAGGCCATAATGTGCTTTTCAGGGGCTGAAAAGCATGTTTTGGCCGAGTATGATAATTTTCATTAAAACTTGATTTCTATCCATTCGAATGATGCCAAATGAATAACTTACTTGAATTGGACCATTTTACACTATGTCCATTGTAGATTTGTGTCTCTGACAGTTCGTTTGGTTGCAGGGGACATATTCAGTTTTTATGGCGAAAATTTGCTTTTCAGGGGCTGAAAAGCATGTTTTGGCCGAGTTTGATAATTTTCATTAAAACTTGATTTCTATCACTTCGATTGATGCCAAATGAATAACTTACTTGAATTGGACCATTTTACACTATGTCCATTGTAGATTTGTGTCTCTGACAGTTCGTTTGGTTGCAGGGGACATTTTCAGTTTTTATGGCCAAAATGTGCTTTTCAGAGGCTGAAAAGCATGTTTTGGCAGAGTATGATAATTTTCATTAAAATTTGATTTCTATCACTTCGAATGATGCCAAATGAATAATTTGCTTGAATTGGACCATTTTACACTATGTCCATTGTAGATTTGTGTCTCTGACAGTTCGTTTGGTTGCAGGGGACATATTCAGTTTTTAAGGCCAAAATGTGCTTTTCAGGGGCTGAAAAGCATGTTTTGGCCGAGTATGATAATTTTCATTAAAACTTGATTTCTATCCATTCGAATGATGCCCAATGAATAACTTACTTGAATTGGACCATTTTACACTATGTCCATTGTAGATTTGTGTCTCTGACATTTCGTTTGGTTGCAGGGGACATATTCAGTTTTTATGGCCAAAATGTGCTTTTCAGGGGCTGAAAAGCACGTTTTGGCAGAGTATGATAATTTTCATTAAAAGTTGATTTCTATCCATTCGAATGATGCCAAATGAATAACTTACTTGAATTGGACCATTTTACACTATGTCCATTGTAGATTTGTGTCTCCGACAGTTCGTTTGGTTGCAGGGGACATATTCAGTTTTTAAGGCCAAAATGTGCTTTTCAGGGGCTGAAAAGCATGTTTTGGCCGAGTATGATAATTTTCATTAAAACTTGATTTCTATCCATTCGAATGATGCCAAATGAATAACTTACTTGAATTGGACCATTTTACACTATGTCCATTGTAGATTTGTGTCTCTGACAGTTCGTTTGGTTGCAGGGGACATATTCAGTTTTTATGGCCAAAATGTGCTTTTCAGGGGCAGAAAAGCATGTTTTGGCCGAGTATGATAATTTTCATTAAAACTTGATTTCTATCACTTCGAATGATGCCAAATGAATAAATTACTTGAATTGGACCATTTTACACTATGTCCATTGTAGATTTGTGTCTCTGACAGTTCGTTTGGTTGCAGGGGACATATTCAGTTTTTATGGCCAAAATGTGCTTTTCAGAGGCTGAAAAGCATGTTTTGGCCGAGTATGATAATTTACATTAAAACTTAATTTCTATCACTTCGAATGATGCCAAATGAATAACTTACTTGAATTGGACCATTTTACACTATGTCCATTGTAGATTTGTGTTTCTGACAGTTCGTTTGGTTGCAGGGGACATATTCAGTTTTTATGGCCAAAATGTGCTTTTCAGGGGCTGAAAAGCATGTTTTGGCCGAGTTTGATAATTTTCATTAAAACTTGATTTCTATCACTTCGAATGATGCCAAATGAATAATTTACTTGAATTGGACCATTTTACACTATGTCCATTGTAGATTTGTGTCTCCGACAGTTCGTTTGGTTGCAGGACACATTTTCAGTTTTTATGGCCAAAATGTGCTTTTCAGAGGCTGAAAAGCATGTTTTGGCAGAGTATGATAATTTTCATTAAAACTTGATTTCTATCACTTCGAATGATGCCAAATGAATAAATTACTTGAATTGGACCATTTTACACTATGTCCATTGTAGATTTGTGTCTCCGACAGTTCGTTTGGTTGCAGGGGACATATTCAGTTTTTATGGCCAAAATTTGCTTTTCAGGGGCTGAAAAGCATGTTTTGGCCGAGTATGATAATTTTCATTAAAACTTGATTTCTATCACTTCAAATGATGCCAAATGAATAACTTACTTGAATTGGACCATTTTACACAATGTCCATTGTAGATTTGTGTCTCTGACAGTTCGTTTGGTTGCAGGGGACATATTCAGTTTTTAAGGCCAAAATGTGCTTTTCAGGGGCTGAAAAGCATGTTTTGGCCGAGTATGATAATTTTCATTAAAACTTGATTTCTATCCATTCGAATGATGCCCAATGAATAACTTACTTGAATTGGACCATTTTACACTATGTCCATTGTAGATTTGTGTCTCTGACATTTCGTTTGGTTGCAGGGGACATATTCAGTTTTTATGGCCAAAATGTGCTTTTCAGGGGCTGAAAAGCACGTTTTTGCAGAGTATGATAATTTTCATTAAAAGTTGATTTCTATCCATTCGAATGATGCCAAATGAATAACTTACTTGAATTGGACCATTTTACACTATGTCCATTGTAGATTTGTGTCTCCGACAGTTCGTTTGGTTGCAGGGGACATATTCAGTTTTTAAGGCCAAAATGTGCTTTTCAGGGGCTGAAAAGCATGTTTTGGCCGAGTATGATAATTTTCATTAAAACTTGATTTCTATCCATTCGAATGATGCCAAATGAATAACTTACTTGAATTGGACCATTTTACACTATGTCCATTGTAGATTTGTGTCTCTGACAGTTCGTTTGGTTGCAGGGGACATATTCAGTTTTTATGGCCAAAATGTGCTTTTCAGGGGCAGAAAAGCATGTTTTGGCCGAGTATGATAATTTTCATTAAAACTTGATTTCTATCACTTCGAATGATGCCAAATGAATAAATTACTTGAATTGGACCATTTTACACTATGTCCATTGTAGATTTGTGTCTCCGACAGTTCGTTTGGTTGCAGGGGACATATTCAGTTTTTATGGCCAAAATTTGCTTTTCAGGGGCTGAAAAGCATGTTTTGGCCGAGTATGATAATTTTCATTAAAACTTGATTTCTATCACTTCGAATGATGCCAAATGAATAACTTACTTGAATTGGACCATTTTACACAATGTCCATTGTAGATTTGTGTCTCCGACAGTTCGTTGGTTGCAGGACACATTTTCAGTTTTTATGGCCAAAATGTACTTTTCAGAGGCTGAAAAGCATGTTTTGGCAGAGTATGATAATTTTCATTAAAACTTAATTTCTATCACTTCGAATGATGCCAAATGAATAACTTACTTGAATTGGACCATTTTACACTATGTCCATTGTAGATTTGTGTCTCTGACAGTTCATTTGGTTGCAGGGGACATATTCAGTTTTTATGGCCAAAATGTGCTTTTCAGAGGCTGAAAAGCATGTTTTGGCCGAGTATGATAATTTACATTAAAACTTAATTTCTATCACTTCGAATGATGCCAAATGAATAACTTACTTGAATTGGACCATTTTACACTATGTCCATTGTAGATTTGTGTCTCCGACAGTTCGTTTGGTTGCAGGAGACATTTTCAGTTTTTATGGCCAAAATGTGCTTTTCAGAGGCTGAAAAGCATGTTTTGGCCGAGTATGATAATTTTCATTAAAACTTGATTTCTATCACTTCGAATGATGCCAAATGAATAATTTACTTGAATTGGACCATTTTACACTATGTCCATTGTAGATTTGTGTCTCTGACAGTTCGTTTGGTTGCAAGGGACATATTCAGTTTTTATGGCCAAAATGTGCTTTTCAGGGGCTGTAAAGCATGTTTTGGCCGAGTATGATAATTTTCATTAAAACTTGATTTCTATCACTTCGAATGATGCCAAATGAATAAATTACTTGAATTGGACCATTTTACACTATGTCCATTGTAGATTTGTGTCTCCGACAGTTCGTTTGGTTGCAGGGGACATATTCAGTTTTTATGGCCAAAATGTGCTTTTCAGGGGCTGAAAAGCATGTTTTGGCCGAGTATGATAATTTTCATTAAAACTTGATTTCTATCACTTCGAATGATGCCAAATGAATAACTTACTTGAATTGGACCATTTTACACTATGTCCATTGTAGATTTGTGTCTCCGACAGTTCGTTTGGTTGCAGGAGACATTTTCAGTTTTTATGGCCAAAATGTGCTTTTCAGAGGCTGAAAAGCATGTTTTGGCCGAGTATGATAATTTTCATTAAAACTTGATTTCTATCACTTCGAATGATGCCAAATGAATAATTTACTTGAATTGGACCATTTTACACTATGTCCATTGTAGATTTGTGTCTCTGACAGTTCGTTTGGTTGCAAGGGACATATTCAGTTTTTATGGCCAAAATGTGCTTTTCAGGGGCTGTAAAGCATGTTTTGGCCGAGTATGATAATTTTCATTAAAACTTGATTTCTATCACTTCGAATGATGCCAAATGAATAAATTACTTGAATTGGACCATTTTACACTATGTCCATTGTAGATTTGTGTCTCCGACAGTTCGTTTGGTTGCAGGGGACATATTCAGTTTTTATGGCCAAAATGTGCTTTTCAGGGGCTGAAAAGCATGTTTTGGCCGAGTATGATAATTTTCATTAAAACTTGATTTCTATCACTTCGAATGATGCCAAATGAATAACTTACTTGAATTGGACCATTTTACACTATGTCCATTGTAGATTTGTGTCTCCGACAGTTCGTTTGGTTGCAGGACACATTTTCAGTTTTTATGGCCAAAATGTGCTTT